>NC_090412.1:26272316-26496551 GCF_036365525.1 Heterodontus francisci | reverse complement strand
TTCTCTCTCTCTCGCTCTGCCCTCTCTCTCTCTCTCTCTCGCTCTGCCTCCTCTCTCTCTCTCTCTTCGCTCTGCCCTCTCTCTCTCCTCTCTCTCTCGCTCTGCCTCTCTCTCTCTTCATCTCTCTCGCTCTGCCCCTCTCTCTTCTCTCTCTCTCGCTCTGCCCTCTCTCTCTCTCTTCGCTCTGCCCCTCTCTCTCTCTCGCTCTGCCCCTCTCTCTCTCTCGCTCTGCCCCCTCTCCTCTCTCTCGCTCTGCCCCCTCTCTCTCTCTCCGCTCTGCCCCCTCTCTCTCTCTCCTCCCTCGTGCTCTCTTCGCTCTTGCCCCCTCTCTCTCTCTCCTCGCTCTGCCCCCTCTCTCTCTCTCCGCTCTGCCCCCTCTCTCTCTCATCACGCTCTGCCCCTCTCTCTCTCTCATCGCTCTGCCCCCTCTCTCTCTCTCGCTCTGCCCCCTCTCCTCTCTCTCTCAGCTCTGTGCCCCCTCTCTCTCTCTCTCGCTCTGCCCCCTCTCTCTCTCTCGCTCTGCCCCTCTCTCACTCTCTCGCTCTGCCCCCTCTCCTCTCTCTCTCCTCGTCTCTCTGCTCGCCCCCTCTCTCTCTCTCTCGCTCTTCGCCCCTCTCTCTCTCTCGCTCTGCCCCCTCTCTCTCTCCTCGCTCTGCCCCCCTCTATCTCTCTCTTCGCGCTCTGCCTCTCTCTCTCTCTCGCTCTGCCTCTCATACGTTCTTCTCTCTCGTCGCTCTGCCCCCTCTCTATCTCTCTCTCGCTCTGCCCTCTCCCTCTCTCTCTCTCGCTCTGCCCTCTCTCTCTCTCTCGCTCTGCCCTCTGCCCTCTCTCTCTCTCTCTCGCTCTGCCCCTCTCATCTCTCTTCTCTCGCTCTGCCCTCTCTCTCTCTCTCTCCCGCTCTCCGCTTCGCTCTGCTCTCTCTCCTCTCTCTGTCCTCCCCCATCTCTCACTCTTTCCTCCACCCCCCCCTCTCCCCAGGGGGGAGAGAGAGGGTGGGGGGGGAAACAGAGAGAGACACTTTTTTTTTTTGAAAGCCTGCGGAAAAACACGGAATCTGTCCGATTGTTGGAAGCGCAGCTGAGCTGTGAAACTCAACGCAAATGTTTTTAAGAAGTCTGTTGCAAGACGACAATGGGAAATTTCCCATCACCAGTCACTGAGTCCTCGGGAGAACGGAACGGCCCCGCGTACAGTTTGTATCTGCGAGCCGGATATTTGAAAAACCTGTAGCGCCAGATCCTGGCCCGCGGCTGTATGTGGACAACCTTGGTCTAACCTCAGTTGTCACCATTTGGCTTGGATTTTGATAACGAGGGACCTGAGAGTTTGATATGCGTATATCTTTGAAGTGGGCTGCATGTATTGAGAGTGTAGTTGGCAAAACATATGGGATCCTGGGCTTCATAATAGAGGTATTGCGTACAAAAGCAGGGAAGTTATGCTGAACCTTTATAAAGCTCTGGTTAGCCCCAACTAGAGGATTGTGTCCAGTTCTGGTCACCACACTTTAGGAAAGATGTGAGGGCCCTTGAGAGGGTTCAGAGGAGATTTACCAGAATAGTTCCAGGGATGAGGGAATTTTATAGCACAGGGTTAGTTTGGAGAAGCTAGAGTGATTTTCTTTTAGAGCAAAGGAGATTGAGGGGAGATTTGATAGAGGTGTACAAGATTATGACAGGTTTAGGTAAGGTAGGCAAAGAAAAACTGTTCCCATTAGCTGATGGTACAAGCCCTAGGGGACACAGATTTAAGTTTTTGGTCAAGAGGTGGCAAGGGGGATGTGAGGCAGAACGTTTTTACACAGCGAATGGTAATGACCCGGAATTCACTGCTTACAAAGGTGGTGGAAGTGGAGGTGATCAATGATTTCAAAAGGAAATAGAAATGGCCACTTGAAGAAACTTGCAGGACCACAGGGATAGAGCTGGGGATGGGATTGAATGTTTTGCCTGACAGAGAACTGGCATGGACTTCGATGGGCCAAATGGTCTTTCCAAGTCGTAATGACCCCCTGACTCTATGAACGAAACCGTGTGCATCTTCACAGGTAGACATCTGACCCATCGTACACCTCTGTGAAAGAACTGTCCAATTAGCCTGACTCTCTGGCTCTTTCCCATTTTCTGGGGGAGATAGAGAGAAACTATTTCCTCTGGTGGGGGAATCCAATCTTAAAATTGGAGCTAGGGCATTCAGAGTGAAATCAGAAAATACTTTTTCAAGCAAAATATAGTGGAAATCTGGAGCTGTTGCCCAAAAAGCTGTAGATGCTAGGCATCAGTTGGAGTTTTCAAGACTGAGATTGATAGATTTTTATTGGTTAAGGGTGTTGAGAGATGTGGAGCTAAGGTGGGTAAGTGGAGGTGAGATATTGATTAGCCATGATCTAATTGAATGGAAGAATAGGCTCAAGGGGCGAATGGCCTACATTTATGAACATATGAATTAGGAGCAGGAATAGGCCACTCTGCCCCTCGAGCCTGCTCCGCCATTCAATAAATTCATGGCTGAACTGATTACTCTACATTTCCACCTACCCCTGATAACCTTCCACCCCCTTGCTTATCCAGAATCTATCCACCTCTGCCTGAAAAGTATTCAAAGACTCTGCTTCCACTGCCTTTTGAGAAAGAGAATTCCAAAGACTCATGACACTCAGAGAAAAAATTTCTCCTCATCTGTCTTAAATGGGCGTCCCCTTATTTTTTAAACAGTGACCCCTAGTTCTAGATTCTCCCACAAGGGGAAACATCCTTTCCACATCCATCCTGTCAAGACCCTTCAGCACCTTGTATATTTCAATCAAGTCACCTCTTACTCTTCTAAATTCCAGCGGACACAAGCCTAACCTGTCCAATCTTTCCTCGTAGGACAGCCCGCCCATTCCAGGTATTAGTCTAGAAAGCCTTCTCTGTACTGCCTCCAACGCATTTACATCCTTCCTTAAATAAGGAGACCAGTACTGTACACAATGCACTAGATGTGGTCTCATCAATGCCCTGTATAGCTGAAGCATAACCTCTGTACTTTTGTATTCAATTCCCCTTGCGATAAGCAATAACATTCTATTAGCTTTCCTAATTACGTGCTGTGTCTGCATACTAACCTTTTGCGATTCATGCACTAGGACACCCAGATCCCTCTGCATCTCAGAGCTCTGCAATCTCACCATTTAGATAATATGCTTTTTTATTCTTCCTGCCAAAATGGACAATTTCACATTTTCCCACATTATACTCCATTTGTCATGTCTTTGCCCACTCACTTAACCTGTCTATATCCCTTTGTAGCCCAATTATGTCCTCTTCACAACTTACTTTCTCACCTATCTTTGTGTCATCAGCAAATTTAGCAACCATACCTTCGGTCCCTTCACCTAAGTCATTTATATAAATTGTAAAAAGTTGAGGCCCCAGCCCTGATCCCAGTGGCACACCACTTGTTACATCTTGCCAACCAGAAAATGACTCATTTATGCCTACTGTCTGTTGCCTGTTAGCTAGCCAATCTTCTATCCATGCCAATATGTTACCCCCTACACAATGAGCTTTTATTTTCTGCAATAACCTTTGACGTGACACCTTATCAACTGCCTTCTGGAAATCTAAGTACAAAACATCCACCAGTTCCCCTTTATCCACAGCACATGTAACTCCTTCAAAGAATTCCAATAAAATGGTTAAACATGATTTCCCTTTCACAAAACCATGTTGACTCTGCCTGATTACCTTGAATTTTTCTAAGTGTCCTGCCATAACATCTTTAGTAATAGCTTCTAACATTTTCCCTAAGACAGATGTTCAGCTAACTGGCCTGTAGTTTCCTGCTTTCTGTCTCCCTCCCTTTTTGAACAAAGGAGTTACATTTGCTATTTTCCAATCTAATGGAACCTTCCCCGAATCTAGGGAATTTTGGAAAATTAAAACTAATGCATCAACTATCTCACTAGCAGCTACTTTTAAACAGCCTAGGATGAAGTCCATCAGGACTCAGGGACTTGTCAGCCCACAGCTCCAACAATTTGTTCAGTACCACTTGCCTGGTGTTTGTAATTTTCTCCCTCCCTTCCATTTCCTGATTTACAGCTAATTCTGGGATGTTACTTGTATCCTTAATAGTGGAGGCCAATGCACAATACCTGTTCAATTCATCTGCAATCTCCTTATCATCCATTATTAATTCCCCAGACTCACTTTCTTTAGGACCAACGCTCAATTTGTTAACTCTTTTCTTTTTAAAATATGTATCAAAACTCTAACTATCTGTCTTTATATTTCTAGCTAGCTTTCTCTCGTACTCTAATTTTACCTTCCTTATCAATCTTTTAGTCATTCTTTGCTGTTTTTTATATACTGTCCAGTCTTCTGACCTGCCTCCCACTTGTTTTTAAAATGGCTACGTCTGGACTTGAACTGCACATGGAGGTAGAAACTGTGGGGGAGCCGTGCACTGAAAGCAGGAAATGTTGGGGTCTAAATTACATTACTTAATCCCTTTGCATACTAGTTCCTGGGGCTCTGCCTGTCACAGGAGCTCTGGTTGCTGGGATTAATGGCTGTTGGAGGAACATGAAAGGAGGAGTAAGTGGCTGGGGCAATCGGACATCTTAATTACAGTCATTGTTTTTGAGCACAATATGGGTGGTAAAGAGACAAAGATGTCCCTACAGTTAGTATTGAGAGCACTGCTCTCAATCATTGAACTCAGCAATGTGAGAGAGATGAATTACCCAGCAGACAAATATGGGGCCATATTTTGCACTTGGCCAATTTCAATGAAAAATTAAACACAGGGAGAATGGTGCGGTATGGGTAGTAATTGGCAATGGATGATTTGTCTGCCCTCAGGATTCCACTTAGTCCAAAAAATGTTTCAAGGAAGATTGGCAATAAGTAAGTCACATGTCAGTATTATGCTTGTTAAAGCCTTGTGAGCCATTAATGAGGTCCCACAGCTGAAAGGCAACTCGAGTATTTAACTCGGGTCAAATTTGGAATCAGTGAGCTTAAATGAACAGGAAACTTAATACCCTATCAGATGGTGGGAGCAGGGGGTAGGAATTGATTTGTTCACATCGAGTCTCTAAATATTACATAAGCCCCTGTCTCCAGGGAAAGCCAATCCCTGGGATTGATGTAGTATGAAGGATCTATGAAAATGGTCTAAATATAGTGGGAGGTCCAGTATCTGGTCCTGAACATTTGTCTAATTGATGCTTTTCTTCTATCAGACGGCAAAAATCAAATCCAATTATATTCACATCAAACCTATACAAGAAGATTATCAACATGAGTGAGATTATCTTCTTGAGTGTGAGTGTGTATAATGGAGCCCTGGGTGGGGACTCACAGACTGTACTCATTATTGTTTAGATATCTCAGGTTGATGATACTATGAGATCCTGACGGAGGATTTATCCACCAAGGAGGCAACAACGCTATGAACACTCCTTTCTAGACCCACACAATTGAAACTGGGCAATCCAGCGAATGAGAAATACTTATAGGACTGAGCTGTCTGGACCTTGAAAGGAAGATAAAGGACTTGCATTTATATCATTCTGTACTCTATGTAAAGGGGAGGGTTATGTGGTTGACCTTCAAAAGGCATTTGGTAAAGTACCTCACAATAGACTTGTTAATAAAATTGAAGCCCATGGGATTAAGGGGAGAGTGGCAGCATGGATAGAAAAGGGAAAGAAAGCAGAGAGTAGTGGTGAACGGTTTTTCAGACTGGAAAGAAGTGTCCTCCAGCGTCCATATTAGAACCACTGATCTTTTTTGAGTGTACATTAATGCTTGGATGTGAGTATGCAGGGCATAGTTTCAAACTTTGCAGATAACACCAAACTTAGAAATGTACTAATCGGTAATAATGATAGTAACAGACTTCAGGATGCGATGGACTACTGAAATGGGCAGACACAATCACAATGGTAGATGCTGGTTAATGCAGTGAAGTGATACATTTTGGTAGTAAGAATGAGGAGAGGCAATGTAAACTAAATGGTGCAAGTTCAGAAGGGATGGAGAAGCAGAAAGACCTGGTGGATGTACGCACACAAATATTGGAGGGTACCAGGGCAAGTTGGCAAGTGTGTTCAAAAAGTGTATGGGATCCTTGGCTTTATAAACGGGGACGTAGATTATAAAAGCAAGCAAGTTATGCAAAAGCTTTGTAAATCACTGGCTGGCCCTCAGCTGGAGCATTCTCTTCAGGAATAAAGAAGTATTGCTGTAATTGTATAGAGCCTTGGTGAGACTACACCTGGAGCACTGTGTACAGTTTTGGTCCCCTTACCTAAGGGAGGATATACTTGCAATGACGGTTCACCAGATTGCTCCCTGGGTTAGCCGAATTGTCCTATGAAGGGAGATTGAGGCGATTGGGCTGATATTCTCTACAGTTTAGAAGAATGAGAGGTGATCTCGTTGAAGCATGCAAAGTTCTTACAGGGCTCGACAGAGTTGATGCAGGAAGGATGTTTCCCCTGGCTGGGAGGTGTAGAATCAGGGGACACAGTCTCAGAATAAGGGGTAGGTCATTTAGGACTGAGCTAAGGAGGAATTTCTTCACTCAGAGGGTTATGAATCTTTGGAATTCTCTACCCCAGAGGACTGTGAAGGCTCAATCATTGAGTATATTCAAGACCGAGATCGTTAGATTTCTAGATATTAAAGATATTGAGGGATATGGGGTTAGTGTGGGAAAATGGTGTTGAGGTAGATGATCAGCCATGATCTAGTTGAATGGTGAAGCAGGCTCGAGGGGCTGAATGGCCTACTCATGCTCCCATTTCCTATGTAATTCTGGGCACCACACTTCGGAAAGGAAGTCAAGGCCGTAGAAAGAGTGCGGAGGAGATTTATTAGAATGGTTTGGAATGCACTACTTGAAGTGGTGGTTAGAACAGGTTCAGTAATAACTTGTAAAATATATTGGACGACTATTTGGACGGGAGAAATTTGTCGGGATGTGGGGAAAGTGCAGGGAAATGGGACTAGTGGGATAGTGCTTTCAAAGAGCCAGCACAGTCATGATGGGCTGGATGGCCTTCTCTGATCTATCATTCTAGGATGTACCAAAGCACTTGACACAATGAGGTACTTTTAAAGTGTGTTCACTCTTGCTATGTAGAAAACACAGCAGCCAATTTGTGCACAGCAAGATCTCAAACAGCAATGAGTTAAATGACCAGATAATCATTTTTAGTGCTATTGGCTGAGGGATAAATATTGTCCCCAGATAGTGCTTTGGGACCTTTGTATGTCAACCTGTGAGGGTAGATGGGGCCTTGGCTTAATATTTCATCTGTAAGATGGCACCTCTGACTGTGCAGCACGCCCTCCATACTGTACTGGAGTGGCAGGCTGCATTTATGGACTCTGGTCTCTGGAATGGGACTCCAGCCCTCGACCTACTGACTCCGAGGCAAGATTGCAACCAGAGGTTTTTTTTGGCTAAAAATCAGTCAATGACCCATAGGCCACAGCTTGAATATCCTTACTCCATGCTAATGAGCTGGCCTGTGTTCGACCTTTAATCCCAGTTATATGGCTCAGGAACTGTTCACTTGCAGTGGTATGTGGTATCTCAGCCACCCTCTGTGCACTGGTTGGATCCCTTAGTCCCCTTCAATGGCACAGGGTGGGGATCCTTTGTCAGAACGTCTGAGGAAGGCTCCTCTTCAGAAACATTAACCCATGTTATTTTTTTTATGCCATATTTCCTGCTACCAGGTTTGTGATTGCTGCATTTTCTAATTGTGCTTAGCAGAATATAGCCAGTCACAGAGACTGCTCTGGGGATGCTGGTTTGCATGAGTAAGCTAGCACCGGAGTGAACCAAATCATTAATCCAGCAGGGAGGTCAGAAAAGTATGCTGATGAAACGCCAGGGACAGGAAATGCTGACGTCCCTCAGGCGACCCCATGACCCTCCCTCCGCCGACCCCCACTGACAGTGCTCGAGCAACTCATCCTGACACCCTCTGCCCGGTGAACTGCAACTCTCTGATTTGCAGCCCTGCTTGGCCTTCAGTGGAAGCTGGAATTACAAGTGTTAGTTTTCTTAAAAAAAAATAATGGAATTGAATGACTCACCCAGAAATGGATTAACTCACAACTGCCAATTTGGCTGCAATTCACTTTTTAGTGTGCCAGCCTTCTGGTGCATATCACTAGTGCTTTAAATAGTATTGAGGATGATGCCCCCTGTAATTTGTGCCCATCTGTTCATACAGTTCAATGGCCTTGTCTTTGCAGGCTGAGGCTGTTAGCAGTGATCAGGTTAATCAACTGCATCCCTCCTTGCTCCTGTGCTGAAGCACTGTTCACTGATCTTAATACAGATTTCGCATTCCTTCCAAAGTAAACACCGGTCTCAATGGACTCTGAATAGAAGCTCTTTTAAATTGTACCTGTCATTTCACCTCCACAATCCATCAAAGCACAGAAATAAATTGAAGGATGGATGTTATAATAAACTTGCATTTGCATCGCGCCTTTCACAGCCTCAGGAAGTCCCAAAGCACTTCAGTGTTGTGATGTGGCAGACGATTTGAGCACAGCAAGATCCCACAGCATTGTATGTAGGTGTTGATTGAGGGCTGAGTTTTGGCTAGGGTATCAGGGAGAACTCGTCTGCTCTTCTTTGAGATCCACCTGAGGAGGGGGGGGCCTCGATTTATCATCTCGCCTGGAAGACGGCACCTCTGACAGTGTAGCACTCCTTCAGTATTGAACTGTCAGCCAGGATTATATGCTTAAATCTCTGGAGTGGGTCTTAAACCCACAACCTTCTGACACAGAGGCAAGAAAGCAATCCACTAAGCTGCAAGTGACACAGTGTAATTACGGTTTGACGGGTTTGCACTAATCATTTCCATTATTTTTATTTACTTATGACTCTTTTTCTTCTGAGTTGTATATTCCTGGGGATAGTGTTTTAGTTTAAAATGTGGACTAAATTATGTCTCTGTTCCCTGCCCTTTACCCTCGCTTCAGCTGCAGACGACATTGGCTGTGACTCCTCTTTCGCAATGCCAGGGAAAAGGACTAGTGAATTGAAGCAAACACTGAGCAGATTCAGCCAGCTCAGGTTTAATGTGACATTGAAGCTGATGAATTATACGAATCCTTGACCCTTGGTCCCTGGAAGTTAGTCATTTTGCCAGATGGCAGTTTTTTTTTTTGATTGGTGATGGAGAGGACACCATCGATAATCTTTTTGGCTATATTCCAAGTTGGTGTTTTCACTGGAGTGCAAGTAGGGAGAGCAAAACAATGCTGATCTCTCACAAGTGACTTGTTTTTGCAACATGACGTATTAGCTGCAAATTACACCATCAAATTAACCAAAAACTGGACAGAGGCCATTTAAATTACTGCTCAGAAGTTAAACATTGTCTGTGCTCCCACCTAGTGCTTTTAATACTTGATTGTATCGCTGTGTAGAAAACACTTTATTTACATGTATAGGAGAACACACAATCTGCTCTGAACTTGTAGTTTCATAGTGTTTACACTAATATCAGTTCCTTGAGAGGGGATTTTCCCAACGTGTTCCTCCATGGTGTCAGCAGTAGCTGTGAGTAGCACTCTTGGCTCTGAGTCGGAAGGTTGCGGCTTCAAGTCCCACTCCGCAGACTTGAGCGCACAATCTTGGCTGACGTTCCAGCATAATACTCCGGGGAGTGTAGCACTTTTGGAGTTGCTATTAATCAGATTAGACTTTAAACTGAGACTCTGTATGGTGGACATAAACAATCAATATATGTATATGATATCAGTGGTTTGGTTGAGTGGTTGGGAAAGTGGCAAATGGAATTCAATCCGGAGGACTGTGAGGTAGTGCATCTGAGGAGGGCAAACCAAGCAAGGGAATACACAATAAACGGGAAGATATTGAGAGGAGTAGAGGAAATGAGACACCTTGGGGTGCATGTCCACAGGTCCCTGAAGGTTGCAGGACAGGTAGAAAGAGTGGTGGAGAAGGCATATGGAATGCTTTCCTTTATTGGTCAAGTATAGAATACAAAAGCAGGGATGTAATGCTGGAAATGTATAAAACACCGGTTCGGCCTCAGCTGGAGTATTGCAGACAGTTCTGGTCACCACATTACAGGAAGGACATAATTGCCCTGGAGAGAGTACAGAGGATATTTACAAGAACACAGTGGCGCAGTGGTTAGCACTGCAGCCTCACGGCTCCAGCGACCCGGGTTCAGTTCTGGGTCCTGCCTGTGCAGAGTTTGCAAGTTCTCCCTGTGACCGTGTGGGTTTCCGCCGGGTTCTCCGGTTTCCTCCCACAGCCAAAGACTTGCAGGTTGATAGGTAAATTGGTCATTGTAAATTGCCCCTAGTGTAGGTAGGTGGTAGGAGAATGGTGGGGATGTGGTAGGGAATATGGGATTAATGTAGGATTAGTATAAATGGGTGGTTGTTGGTCGGCACAGACTCGGTGGGCCAAAGGGCCTGTTTCAGTGCTGTATCTTTTAGAACATTACAGCGCAGTACAGGCCCTTCGGCCCTCGATGTTGCGCCGACCTGTGAAACCATCTGACCTACACTATTCCATTTTCATCCATATGTCTATCCAATGACCACTTAAATGCCCTTAAAGTTGGCGAATCTACTACTGCTGCAGGCAGGGCGTTCCACGCCCTTACTACTCTCTGAGTAAAGAAACTACCTCTCACATCTGTCCTATATCTATCACCCCTCAACTTGAAGCTATGTCCCCTCGTGTTTGCCATCACCATCTGAGGAAAAAGACTCTCACTATCCACCCTATCTAACCCTCTGACTATCTTATATGTCTCTATTAAGTCACCTCTCCTCCTCCTTCTCTCCAACAAAAACAACCTCAAGTCCCTCAGCCTTTCCTCGTAAGACCTTCTCTCCATACCAGGCAACATCCTAGTAAATCTCCTCTGCACCCTTTCCATAGTTTCCACATCCTTCCTATAATGTGGTGACCAGAACTGCACGCAATACTCCAGGTGCGGTCTCACCAGAGTTTTGTACAGCTGCAGCATGACCTCGTGGCTCCGAAACTCGATCCCCCTACTAATAAAAGCTAACACACCATATGCCTTCTTAACAGCCCTATTAACCTGGGTAGCAACCTTCAGGGATTTATGCACCTGGACACCAAGATCTCTCTGTTCATCTTCACTACCAAGAATCTTCCCATTAGCCCAGTACTCTGCATCCCTGTTACTCCTTCCAAAGTGAATCACCTCACACTTCTCCACATTAAACTCCATTTGCCATCTCTCAGCCCAGCTCTGCAGCCTATCTATGTCCCTCTGTACCCTACAACATCCTTCGGCACTGTCCACAACTCCACCGACCTTGGTGTCATCTGCAAATTTACTAACCCACTCTTCTACACCCTCTTCCAGGTCATTTATAAAAATGACAAACAGCAGTGGCCCCAAAACAGATCCTTGCGGTACACCACTAGTAACTCTCCGAAGAGTTCCGAAGAAGGGTCACTGACCCGAAACGTTAACTCTGCTTCTCTTTCCACAGATGCTGCCAGACCTGCTGAGTGACTCCAGCATTTCTTGTTTTTGTTGTCCTTGCGGTACACCACTAGTAACTAAACTCCAGGATGAACATTTGCCATCAACCACCACCCTCTGTCTTCTTTCAGCTAGCCAATTTCTGATCCAAAGCTCTAAATCACCTTCAACCCCATACTTCCGTATTTCTAAATAAAATAAATAAATGTTGCCAGGGCTTGAAGGTTGCAGCTATGAGGAAAGATTGGATCAGCTAGGGTTGTTTTCCTTAGAACAGAGGAGGCTGAGGGATGACTTAATTGAGGTGTACAAAATTATGCGGGGCCTAGATAGAGTAGACAGGTTACCTGTTACTCTAGCAGAGGTCAATTACCAGGGGGCACAGATTTAAGGTAATTGATTAGAGATAGGGATTCGAGGAGACATGAGGAAAAATTCTTTTCACCCAGACGGTGGTGGGTGTCTGGAATTCGCTTCCTGGATCGATGATGGAGGCAGAAACCTTCAACTCATTTAAAGGGTACCTGGACATGCACCTGAAGTGCTGTAACCTGCAAGGCTATGGACCAGGTGCTGGAAGGTGGGATTGGATTGGGCGGCTCGCTTTTTCAGCCGGTGCAGACACGATGGGCTGAATGGCGTCCGTTCTGTGCCATAATTTTTCTATGGTTCTAATCCCAATGCACTATTTTGAAGCAGAGGGGGGGAAGTTCTCCCCAGTGTCCTGGCCAATATTTATCCCTCAACCAACATCACTGAAAAAACTCCAGATTATCTGGTCATTATCACATGGCTGTTTGTGGGAGCTTGCTGTGTGCAAATTGGCTGCTACATTTCCTGCATTGCAACAGTGACAACCTCATTGGCTATAAAGCGCTTTGGGAAGTTCTGAGGTTGTGAAAGGTGCTATATAAATGCAAGTCTTTCTGTCTTTTTCCTGGTTGGAGCTTGTCCCACTGTGAGGCCAGACTAGGAAATCGCAGGGAGTGTGCCCGTGATTTGCCAACATGTGTTTCTGTTGAGCTTCGTGCTGGGAATGTGCTTTGGAAAAAAACAGCTCTTTCCTAGGAGTTAAACATTTATAATCATTGGTTCGGTCTCAGCTGGAGTATTGTGGTCAATTCTGGGCACCACACTTTAGGAAGGGTGTCAGGGCCTTGAAAAGGGTGCAGAGGAGATTTACTAGAATGGCATCAGGGATGAGGGAACACAGTTACTTGGAGAGACTGGAGAAGCTGGGATTGTTCTGCTCGGAGCAAAGAAGTGTGAGGGGAGATTTAATAGATGTGATCAAAATTATGAAGAGTTTTGATAAGTAGGTAGGGAGAGACTGTCTCTACTGGGAGAGGGTCAGTAACCAGAAGGCACAAATTTAAGATAATTAGCAAAGGAGACATAGGGAAGATGAGGTCTCATTTCTGCACACAGAGTTGTTATGATCTGGAATGCGCTGCCTGAAAGGGTGGTTGAAGTGGATTCAATAATAACTTTCAAAAGGGATTGGATGTATACTTGAAAAGGAAAAAATACAGAGCTATGGGGAAAGAGCAGAGGAGTGGGTCTAATTGGATAGCTCCCTTCAAAGAGCTAGCACAGGCATGCTGGGCCGAATAGCCTTCTGTGCTGCAAGATACTAAACCTTCCGTCCCTTTCTCTCCCAATCTGCAGTAGGAGGGCCAACCATCTTGGCTTAGTGCACTGCAAGTTCTGGAGCCTTAAGAGGCACAAAGGCAATGACTTCCAGTTCTCGTTAATCTGCATCAATCTCAAATTGCTGATATTTCCTGGTTCTAACTGCTGAAGCTTAACTCTAGCTGAACTCCCAATACTTAACTGGCTGGGCTAAGTTGTGTATAAACAGTTGTGGGAAGATGTGAGCCAATCAAGAGCTTTTGGTGGTTCAAGGGGCTGTGGCATATTTTAATTTGCAAACACAGTCACTTTTTATTTTCTATATTATTGTGATCTCAGATCATTAATGTGAAAAATGCGATTTGAATCCCCAGACCAATTTAACAAATTTACACAAGATTTAATGTTATAAGATTTTTATTATAACAACTAAAAGGAAGCCCCAATTAACTAAATAGTACTTTGTAAGTAGCTGATAACCTCAAATTACAAATAAAAATATTTTCTTTACTTATTCAAGCACTTGAAAACCTCACCCCATGCTTTGACGTTACACAGCCCTTCTTGATGACAAAATCCTTTGCAGTTAGAAGTTCCAAACTCTTCCCAGTCGCAATGGGTTGGATCTCCCAGACTTTTCAAAAATCAATAATTTCTTTGCTCACTTCTCCAAGCACTTCTGACCTGGTCGTCTGTCAATAATGTGATTTCCAGTGATCTTGTGGGTCCTTTACTCCTTCCATAGCTTTGCCTCTCAAAACTGGGTTAAGTCTTCACAGCCTTTTGCTATCTCTCTCTCTTCCCTCTCTCTCCTCTCTCTCTCTCTCCTCTCTCTCTCTCTCCTCTCTCTCTCTCTCCTCTCTCTCTCTCTCCTCTCTCTCTCTCTCCTCTCTCTCTCTCTCTCTCTCTCCTCTCTCTCTCTTTCCTCCCTCCCCCTCTCTCTCTCTTTCCTCCCTCCCCCTCTCTCTCACTCTCCTCCCTCCCCCTCTCTCTCTCTCTCCTCCCTCCCCCTCTCTCTCTCTCTCCTCCCTCCCCCTCTCTCTCTGTCCAGCTGTGTCTTCTCTTTAAGATTGCCTTGAAGCTGAACCCCAATGGATTCCTTCTTACAGCCTGTTTCCCTTCAGAAAGTCTGTTCAATTTATCTGGACTCCGAAGTTAATAGCTTATTATTCTGCTCTGGGTTCACAAAGTCGACTGGGCCTTTCCATTGTCCCCAGGTGTTAACATCTGCCTGATACGTTTGCATTTTCCCAGTTGCTGCCTCCTTGTTTTACAACCCAAAAGTCTGGGAGGGCGAAACCCATTGTTCTTCATGTGTCAGCCCTGCAGAATCAGTTTTCAAAGGCAAGTCTTTGATCTGTGTTCTCTGTCGCCCTGGTAACCTTTTGGACACCTGACCATCTGGACTCCATCTTGAACTTTTAAAAATCGCAATTTATAAGACATCATGTTACAGGGTCCAGCATTCATAGCAACAGTGAACTGTAAAAAAGGTCACATAGTAAATCAAAAACTGCCCAAAGCTGTATTCCCCAAAGCCCCCCTCCCAATAACAGTCAGGAGGTAAATTCAGTGCTCCCAGCAGCAATGCTGAGCTGGAAGGGGGAACACCAGTTCGAGGTGCACCAGTCCTGTGCTGGTAGATTGGCCTGTGCTCCCTTTGCATGTGGCTCCCTGCTGGGAGCTTGGCATTGGCAAATCCACCCAACAGTTCTCTCTTCCTGTGCAGTTTTCACCCCTGAAAGAGCAGTTTGGATGTGACGTTAAACCAAAGACCCCGTCTGCTCCCTCGTGTGGGTGGGAAAGATCCCACGGCACTGTATTGAGGGAGAATCAGGAGTTCTCCCGATGATGGTGTCCGGGACAATATTTATTCCTCATCCAACAATGCTAAAACAGATAATCCGATCGTTATCTCATTGCTGTTTGTGGGGGGCTTGCTGTGCGCACATTTCATACATTACAACAGTGACTTGACTTTTTTCAAAAGGTACTTCACTGGCCGTAAAGCGCTTTGGGATGATGTACAGTTGTGAAAGGCTCTATAGAAATGCAAGGCCTGTCATTCTTTCCACCAAGGCCCACGGTTTTATATACACTTTTGTTTGATGGTCTGATACATATAGAAGCCCAAACCAAACTACTGAGCCATCTCTGCTGATGGGACTTCCTTGACTGATGTGGAGTGAACCATCTATCCCAATAGGGATACACCTCTGCTTAACAAATGAAAAATCCTTTCCTGATGTACACTTCCGTCACTTGAAGTTCAGCATCAGGAGAATTCATTGATGGAATTGCCCTTGTTCAAATAATTCCAGTCTCCTATAAGACAGACCCGGCCACAGCTGTGGAAAATGTGAGGACTGAGCAGAAAGGAAAGAACTGATTCCGAATGTCAAGTTGCAAACCACTGCGGAGGAGGGGGAGGATCCCAAGCTATTCCATGGTTTTTCCAACCCGAAGGGTCAGTGGCCTTTATATGAGGAGCATAATTTGTCAGCCTGACTTGCTGCAGCTCCAGTGAGCTGAACTAATCTCTTAACTGCTTTGCAGTCCATTGAATGAGTCAATCCCGCACTCATCCCCACCACCACCCCTCCCCCCTCCCCCCCACAGTGCAGCCAAGCTCTCTACAATCAAACTACTGACTATTAAAGGTCGCCAGCAGTTCTGTTAAATATCTGAAAGTGGGCATGAGTCATGTAACATTTCAAGAGAGCAGTTTCCACAAATGTCAGAGGTTGATGGACCGATTTTGCTTTTTTTTTTGGTCAGTTGAACGAGTCATGCAGAAACGGCCGATGGCATGTGGTTATTGTGTGTGTTTTTATTTTCCCAGTTCTGCATTCTCGTCCAATTCCCATGCAGTGAGAAGGCAGTCGGAGCCTGGTACAAGGGAGCCAATCAGCCAGGAGAACGAAAGGCAAATCTACAAGACAGTTCTGGAAGGCGGAGATATTCCGTTCCAGGGGTTGAGCGGTTTGAGCAAGCGAACCTCCAGCTCCTCTTCAACCAGAGGTGAGCAGTACTGAAGCACCCAAGATCATTACACTATAATTCAACAATCCTTCATTTACAGTGCTGTAACGAGTTAATAACTGGCTGCCCCTTAATTAGCTCTTGCCCTTAATGTAGGTAGGAGACGCGAATGTCTACCGAGGAAAATAGTTCCTCTGCAAGATTTTTATTTGGTCACCAGGATATCTGTCCGAATGGTCACTTTGGACCACATTCCCACTTCAGGTGCTCTATTGGTTTTGAGCATTCCCAAGTCAGGTATAACTCTGCATTGGATGCAGTATAAACCCCTGAAAATTCTGCTCCGATAATCTGCTTCAGGCAAACCTGAGAAGAACCATCCCTGTTGCCAGCAGTCTGGCAGTTTCCATTTCCCACACCCATCATCTTCACCTTGAGTGGCACAGCCACTTAGTGCCAATTATTGATTCATGTCCACTAGGAAGTGGACTGACCTTGAGGACAGTTTTGTGCTGTTGCCTCATAACATTAGATCTGCCCAAATCCATTTTATATAGCCAACAGTGAGAATGAACTTAAATTCCAAAAGTGCAAGATGAGTCAAGGACTCCGTATATTGGTAATGGTACATTAGAGCTTGGTGTTAGATTCAGCAGAATTGTGTAGGTCTATGTTCTTGAAACTGTCATATTTAGTCCTGTGCTAATATTGTCTTCATCCATTGTCAGCATCTAATGATGTGCAAGAGATGAAAACTGTGTGCCCAATAGCATCCAGGATGTGAATCCGGAGAGGTGCTATTGAAGATCAGACCACACGCAGCCTCCATTTTGTTGACCTCCCATTGTGTCCAACAGACACTATAAAGTGATCAAAAACAGGATGAGCTGTGCTCAAAGGCCAGGAGCTCCACTATCCAAACTGACCAGCTAAAAACTGGCTATGGTGACCTTTCCCCATTGAGAATCGTGAAATGGTGTAGATGTGTCTAAAGTTGTTCACTAACACTTGCTTATTCTAACACTTGTGTCTGTTCTGTTGCTCTGCACGCTTACCAGTGGATTTTAAAGGTGGGAATGGCCACAGCATTTCAACTACTTCACTTTATAGTACAGCAGTTAACTCTAGTAATATGCCAGGTAGTAAATGTAAACATAAGAACCCCCTGTCAGCGGCAAAAGCCTGCATTTCCGAAATCCTTCCCTCAAAATTCAAACCCAAACTACTTGTAGAGAGCATTCGCAACCAGGATAGAGAGGGTGACAACCCCTCACCACAGAAAGCCCAGAGCTGTGAGAACCTGCTCAGTGTCAACTGCCTGTTCGCCAGCAAGAGAGTGCTGATGAAAGAGACTGGGCGAAGCGTCGAGTCTCTCTTGCTGATAGAGAAAGAGGAGCCTGCCCTTTGTTTGAGTGGTGACAGGAGGCTACAGGAGTCGTCCACCATCCCCAGGAGATGTCCACTTCCAAATGACTCTGTTAACAAGATGGCCAAGTCTACCAAACTGTACCAAAATATGCACCAGTTCAGCCAATTGGCACCCCTAGGAGTCCTACCCACTTCCATTGTGAGAGACATGGAGTTTCAGTTTGAATGCAATCCAAAAGGCCAGTGTGCGCAGAATTCAGGCCAAGACGGGTTGGACAATGTCCTAAAGTATTCAGTGTCTTCCAGAGTCAATGCATTTGAGCAGATAATCCAGAGGTCCCGATCAGTGCCTGCTTTGGATGTGACCAGTGGCTCATCGCCATGCAAGAGCCCCATGCCATCTCTCTCCAAGCCTTTCTTACAGTCGGCACATTCTGCCGAGTCTCTCCTGGAGCCCCCACCACAACACTACGACAGGGCTGAACCCGATGTTCGAATAACCATCCATAATGCCTCATCCTCTGGCAGTGAGGCCGACGAGGTGACGTCGGAGCTCAGTGGAGTCGGGGCCACCGAGTCGCCAGCCGTTCGTGCTGATGTCGAGGTCGACAGCCTATCCGCCGTATCAGCTGACGGCTCCACCAACAACGACAAGCCTTTGAGCATACGTAAAGCAAACCAGTGCAAGGGAGCCTGTCCCGCCTCCTATACCCGCTTCACTACGATTCGCAGGCATGAGAAACAGACCGCAGCCACCTTGGACCCCAGGCCAGCTGCACAACATCTCCCAACCTCTATTTCCAGAAATCTCTACCTCCTGAGCCCAAGGCCATTCAGACTAAAAAAGCCCTTTCTGCACAGGCCGAGAAAACCTTTGGCGCACCTGGACTCAACCAGCCAGACCGAGGTAGAGCACAAGAAAGAAAGTCTGCTTGATAACCCTGTCGAGCAGGGGCCATTGTCCAGTAACAGGCCGTCCCTTCCCAACCGCACAACTTCCTTTCACGTAGTGGAAAAGCTGAACCACACAGCTAAAACTGGACAATGCCAGGATAACGGCATCCTGCAGCCTGATCTCTCTCAGGGATCTGCTAATGGGAATCTTGTTCCTTTATCCGTATTCGATGCGGTCGACCCAAACAACAATCGGCAAAATGAACTTGGGATGTATCCTAAAGGTGGACTTACCAATAATTCACTGGCACTTTGTCTGTTGTGACTATCTCACTGTGTTTCTCTCCACCTTCCCAACTTGTGCTCTTTGTTTCTGTAATTGGTGACATTGCAATTCTCACTCTAGTCTGTCCTTTCCCTACCTGTTTGACATTTCACTGTAAGCATTGGCGAATGGGTTATTGGCTGCCTCGGGACTGTTTGTGCAGAAGGATCTTGCCCCTAGATTGCGTATTGTGAGTGTAGAAAGATCCTGGAGTGAAAATTTGAGTGCATGTGAAGCTCTTGGGTCTGGTGCTTGTGAGGAGTGTGCATTAAACAGCTTTATTCATAGACAAAACAAGGCAGAAGGGACTGGCCTTGTTTGGTACAGTTACTAGAGGCAGCTGCATGCATATACACATGGGCACGTACATCCATGCAGATACAGAATTGCGTGCATGTGCTCGCTCACACATGTTGGGGATGATTCTAACTCGAAAGCTCCAGTAAGTGCCCGACTCTCTCATTTGAACCATCTGTTCCCATTAGGCAGGCTGGACAGATTGAGCCCCATACAGTCACATGCACACTTATATTTTTATATGTATATACTGACACAGGCACTCACATACCCATGTTTGAGAGGGCGGGACCTGGGGAGGGGTTGGGGGCGAGCGGTTGCTTAAACCCACCCCTCGGGTCTGCATGCTGGTTTCCCAATGCAAAACCGTCGCACTCCGTGTTTAAAAGGCTGCGACAGGACCTGGAAGACGCATCTGGCCCGAACTGCTTAAATGGCCAGTTAAGCCTCTTAATGAACTTATCAGCTCGTTAAGGGCCAGATTTGAATTTTCTTTTTCAGGGGTGGGATCCAGGTAGGGTCCCAACCACGGCAGGAAGGAGGAGGAGGAGGTGACACAGCAGGGAGTGAGCTGGGATGGCAGAACAGCACCACAAGGCTTCACTGAAGAGGGAAGGCTCAGAGAAGGCCCTCATTCACATGCAAACAGCTCAGTGAAAATAATTATCTCTTATATCTCTTCACAGTTGACGGGCATTTTGGGGACTCCAGCTTTGGCGGGGGGGGGGGGGGGGGATGTTGGGGGTGTTGCCAGATGGGTCCTTCTGCTTATGATTTTCAGGAGTTCATGACAGTGGGTTCAGGAAGCCTGCACATTCCAATGGAACGGAAGGACATCAGAGGAAATGGGATTAAGCTACTCCGAGCTTTGTCTGACCAGCGATGAGGGGCAGCATTTGCATTGAGGCAGACCCTGGGCAACCAGGGCACAGAGTTGTGGAATGAAGGCAGGAAAGTAACAAAGGCGATGCCCTCAGCAGAGGGTCCACTGACAAAGGAGAAGCTACCTAGACTTGTCGGAGCGTCAGTGCCACAGAATGCTGGGCCTGTCCAGGCAGATGGTTGCTGACCTGAGTGCCCTCATTGAGGGTCATCTGAGGGTTCACAAGAACCATTGCCAAGGCCTTCCCATGGCTCTAGGAGTCACGGTGGCCTTGTACTTTCCTGCAACCGGCTCCTTCCCAGCAACAGCAGCAGATTGGTGGCATCTCACAGGCAGCAGCACATCATTGCATCACAAAGGTAATGGATGCTTTGTTCGAGAGGGCAGGGGATTATATTGAATTCCAGGTGGATAGCGGCACTCGTACTCAAAGGGCAGTGGGATTTGCCTCCCTCGCTGGGTGCCCTCAGGAGCAGGAGATCATTGATTGCACCCATGTGGCCATTGAGGCACCGACTAACCAACCGGGGAGATTCCTCACTAGGAATGGAGTCCACTTCCTAAATGTTAAGCTGCCATGCGACTACAGGAAACACTTTATGCAGGTCTGTGCACACTTTCCTGGAAGCTGCCATTACACCTTTATCCTCTAGCAATTGTAGGTGCCGCAGCTCTTCATGAGGCCATTGGAAATTCATGGGTGGTTGTTAGTGGATAAGGCTTACTCCTTGTAGTGATGGCTGATGACTCCTGTGTGTCACCCTGCCACAGAGGCTGAGAGACAGCACAACTGATAGTTCCTGAGCACAAGGGTCGTCATTGAGCAGGCCACCCGCCTCCTGACGATGAGGCTCAGGTGCCTTGACCGGCAGGGTGGCACCCTCCAGTACACTTCCTCCAGAGTCTCCTGTGTTGTGGTGGCCTGGCTGCACATTCCATGACATGGCCCTCCAGAGAGGTGTGGACCTTGAGGAGGGAGAAGTGCAGGAATGGCACAGCTCCTTGGCGGGGGAAAGGGAGGAGGAAGATGAGATCAAGGAGGAAGCTGAAGGCGAACTGGAGAGTGAGCCCTGTGCTTGGCAGGGGTGCCACTGAGACAGGCCCAGGAGGCGGAACGCCAATCAGGATGGCAGGGACACTGATGAAAGGTCACAGACCTGAAACATTAACTCTGTTTCTTTCTCCACAGATGCTGCCAGACCTGCTGAGTAGTTCCAGCATTTTCTATTTATTTCAGATTTCCAGCATCTACAGTATGTTGGTTTTATAGTATGGCAGGGACACCAGGGCCACTCTGATGTAGAGACGTTTGACCTGCGTGAGACTCAGTCTGCAAGACATTTGGAGAAGAGATTCTCCTTCATCTGAGCGACAGCAACCATCAGTTCAATGCAAAAGTCAGCAACCTTCCAGTGACACAAACACTGCAAGGCTTCAGAGCCACCTGACATTCTCTTCCCCAGCACATTCCATTGATTTGGCAACCCTTACTTCCCATTCTCCTGTGTCTCGCCATAATGAGATGGAAATGCACAAGTCTGCCTTCGTGCAACAGATTTCCCAGTGCTTGACAGTTCGCTATTATTTATATCAGAAACACCCAAGTGACCTACAAAGTGACATTACTGACCTGATGGCCTCTGTTGATGGCCAACTCCTACCAATTGCTCTTTCTGTGGCTGAGGATGAGTTGGAGCCAGACTGCTCGCTAGTGCCTGTCTGGGACTGAGATGGCCGTGGCAGATGGCATTGGCGAGGAGGTGCCAGGGGATCACTTCGAGAGGCTGCTGCACTGGCATTACTACAGGGGCAGACACTCACAGGACGTAACTCTGTGGGTGCTTTGTCCGTCAGTGGGCTGTGGAAGTGAATGATGATGACGGAGCCCCGTGACGGACGGCCCGCTCATCACCGTCTTTCACCTCCTCAGCCCTTTCATGGCACTCTTGATCGCCGGGGCGCAGCTGGCATCCACTCCTTGCTTCTTTGCGTCAGTGACTGGTGAATGCTGCTGACTGCAGCTTGCATTCTGTGCATGTCAGTGTGCTGTTCCTGCGACCACTCTGAGTGCTGCACATATGGCTCTCCATGAGCTTGGTCGCTCATAGACTCAAAGCATTGAGACATTGTGGAGCACAGGAGATTGATGGACTCCTCCATTCTAATCCCACGCCTCGGCAGTGCCTCAGGTAACTCCCACATGTAGGCACACATCTCACGCTGGTTCTCCAGGTGGAGCCACCTATTTTTTGGCTACAGCGGACTCTGTCTCCGCTGTCTCCTCCTGCTCTGATGTGATGTGTGCTTCACTGTATGCCACTGTTTCTAGTATCGTGCATTGACCCACCGAGGTGCGAGTGTCTGTGCTGGTGAAGGGTGCGCAAGAAAGATTTGACGGTGCAGGCTCCAAGGTGTCTTCCTCCTCTGACAACTCAGACACTGAGTGGGCTCTTGTCCCTTTGCAGCTGGCCCTGTAGGAAACATAAGAGAAGATGGTGAGCAATCGGGACAGTCAACAGATGTTCACGCTCCTTAAAATAATATAACATGTTTTGACAGCTTCTTGCATGGGGAGTACTGCCACGTATCCCCTGAATCTGGGGATATTGAGATGTTTTCAACCTGTCTATGGCGGACCCCTGTTTCTCCATCCCCAGCATCCCTTTGGCTTGACACTCTGGTCACACCAAGGGCCAGCTCGTCAAAGTGTATCAGAGACATGAGCTGGGGCACCCCACCGTCCAGACATGCCCTGTCATTCTCCCTGGCATTCAACTCCATTTGGCCTGCAAGGTGACGAAAGTTGCAGTTGGGACACACTCACTCACGTACAAGCACAAGGACTTCACAGGAACGCTATCAGACAAAATGTGACATTGAACCACATAAGGAGACATTAGGACAAGGTGACCAAAAAGCTGGTAGGTTTTAAGGAGAGTCTTAAAGGAGGAGAGAGAGAGAGGCAGGGAGGTTTAGGAAGGGAATTCCAGAGCTTGGGCCCAGCCAGCTGAAGGCACGGCCGACAATTGGGGAATGTGCAAGAGGCCAGAATTGGAGGAGTGTAGAGATCTTGGAGGATTGTAGGGCTGGAGGAGGTTATCGAGATAGGGAGCAGAGAGGCAGGGTATTGAAAACATTGATGAGAATTTTGAAACTTCGGCATCATCAACTATTCCAGCTCTATTCCCATTTGTCACATTTTCCTGGGAGCCTCATTTCAATTTGGGTCCTGTGACGTACACTGACCTGAATTTTTGAGCAGTGAGGGGGACCAGTTTAGGGGAGTAGTGTGGTTGAGAGGTGAGCAGTGTAGGCTGGGGCCTGACCAAGCCAGATGCCAGATGACTCTGTACCCGCTCGGCTGCACCAGGAGGCCTTGCAGCAATTTGGAGTTTCACAGTCTAGATCGAAGAATAAAGACTGGTCGGTGTCTGTGGTGAGGCGGTGGAGACACCGCCAGAGGCTTGTTGAACGGTATCATAACAAGAGTTAATAGAGGAAGGCAAGAGGGGAGAGGGAGATTGGATGTGAAAGTGTCTCAGGTCACAGAAAATTGTTAAAATGATTCCTGTGACATGCAAGTTAGCAGTGAGTTCAGGGCCTAACATTTTACAGGTAATCGTATGTAAACTGGAGAGGAATTTTTTGTGGATTGTTCCTAAATTAGTTCTCAAATGATTAAGCTCATAGTCAGTGTTGCTCCGTCAGTCTTCGAGGTCCAACCTGCTCTAATAATATTTACTTGTAAATAGTAGACGACTATAAACTCTTTTGAGGCCTTGTTTGATCAGTTTGCTATGGAGTTAAGTTTACGGGCACGCCTTTAAAGCTCTCCTATCTATTAAACTTAAACCGTATCCTTTTGTTAGTGACATGGGTGGATTAACCTTGCTTTGTGTTGTCTTCAAGTAGAGTCAGACTCTCCAAGGTTGTCTGCTCCAGTCGAGCGCATGGAGACCCCTGAGGAAATCTGCCGTCGTCGTCATGAGGACAAGGAGGTGGGTCCCTGACCAATCGACCTTCTGGTCAAAGGTCAACTGTGTTACCAAAATAATGATAAACCATAATTCTTCAAAGTAACAAAGAATGAATCTTCTTCCTTTAAAACTGTCTTCGTGGTGAGGTGTTTGGGGCGGGAGGGTCTGCAGACAGTAAAGTTGGATGTTATTTCCTCTCAACTTACATTGTGCGTTTTCAAACAGGATAAGCAATCACTTTCTGTTCAACTTGGTACTTGGTAGCTTCTTTAAGCAGCCTATTGGCAGTTTATAATGACTCCATACCATGTTTGTTGACTTGCTTTGTTTTAAACGGGTTTGCAACATCTGGTTGTCGGTGATGGGACTCCCGCAGACCCACCATGTCAGGAGATGCTGAAACTCTCCCTTGATTGCTCACCAGGGCCATCTGTTTCTCTGCCATCATCTGAATGTGGATGACCAGACTAGCAAATTAGGTTGTATCGCCCATGGTTCTGAGAGCTGATTGCTTACTGATGTGTCACTCTGAGCAAGTGCTGATCACATTCTGAATGTACTGCTGGGATCCAGTCATTCGACAAATTCAAAGTCTTAATTCAAATAGTGTTTGCCCACTTAACTGTCCTGCATCTTGGAGAATTGTGTTTGCTAAACATATCTCATTCATAAATGATACTGAATAAGCACATGGCACATTATCATGCACATCTTGAACTGGGACTGCCATTTCAATGACCCAGTTTAGACTCGACATAATTACATAGAATCATACAACACTGAAGGATTTCACTTGGCCCTTTGAAAGAGCTGTTCAATTAGTCCCATTCCCCTGCCCTTTTTCTCCACCTCCGATAGATATCCAACCCCCTTTGAAAGTTATGGTTACGTAAAGTGCCACATAATTGACTTGTCAGCAAAGTTGAAGCCCATGGGATAAAAGAGTCAGTGGCAGCATGGATACAAAGTTGGCTGAATGACAGGAAACAGAGTAGTGGTGAACGGTTGTTTTTCAGACTGGAGGAAGGGATATAGTGGGGTTTCCAGGGTTTGGTGCGAGGACCACTGCTTTTCTTGATGAAAGGAAGACTTGCATTTATTTTAATGATCTATATCAATGACCTAGACTTGGGTATACAGGACACAATTTCAAAATTTGCAGATGACTCAAAACTTGGAAGTATTGTGAGCTGTGAGGAGGATGGTGATGGACTTCAAGACGACATAGACAGGCAGTTGGCAGATGAAATTTAATGCCGAGAAGTGTGAAGTGATACATTTTGGTAGGAAGACAGAGAAGAGGCAATATAAGCTCAAGGATACAATTCCAAAGGGGGTGCAGGAGCAGAGGGTCCTGGGGGTTTTTGTGCACAAATTGTTAGAGGTGGCAGGGCAGGTTGAGAAAGTGGTTAATAAGGCAAACAGGATTCTGGGCTTTATAATTAAAGGCATAGAGTATAAAAACAAGGAAGTTATGCTGAATCTTTATAAAACACTGATTCAGCCTCAGCTGGAGAGTTGTGCCCAATTCTAGGCACTGCACTTTAGGAAGGATGTGAAGGCTTTAGAGAGGGTGCAGAAAAGTTTACGAGAATGGTTCCGTGGATAGATTGAGAGGCTGGTGTTCCCTTTAGCGAAGAGAAGGTTGAGAGATGATTAATTTGTTTAACATCTTGTGGGGTCTAGGCAAAATAGATAGATAGAAACTGCACCCATTGGCAGAAGAGTCAAGAACCAAACGACGCTGATTTAAGGTGAATGGCAAGCGAACCAAAGGCGACATGAGGAAAAACGTCTTTACGCAGCGAGTGCTTACGTTCAGGAGTACGCTGCTTGAGAGTGTGGTGGAGGCAGATTAAAAGGGGGATTGGACAAGCACCTGAAGGGGGAATGATTTTCAGGGCGACCAGGAAAGGACCAGGGAGTGGGACTAGCCAAATTGCTTTTGCAGTGTGTCAGTAAAGGCTTGATGGGCTGAATGGCCTCATTGTGTCCTCTAACCATTCTATGATTCGATGAATCTGCTTCCACCACCCTTTCAGGCAGAGCATCCTAGAACATAACTTGTGATATAAAACTTTCTCCTCATCTCCCCTCTTGTAATTACCTCAATTAAATCTCTCCTTAATCTTCTCTGCTCCAAGGAAACAATCCCAGCTTCTGTAGTCTCTTTCATGCCTGAGAGAGGGTGGAGCTAATATCAGGCAGCTTTAATATTGGCTGTAATTCCTTACTGGAGTTTGTAACTAAAAATGGATGTTGTATTTTTTGGGCATCTCCCTTGGTTTTGGTTGGACAAGATCTGACAGCTGCAGCAAGTTGCAACACAATTCATGGCCTTGTGTTATTTCTTTACAAATGTGTCTTTTATTCATAGACCGTGCCCACTTAAGTAAAGAACTTAAAATTACAATATTGCTTTAGAAAAGGAAAAAATTAAATGCAGTCGATTCCTGTTGATTTGAAGTTGCATAATTTGAATTATCTGTTAATGTCAAATGAAATCATGCAAAAGAAATGATAGAGGGATGGAATTCACAAGTAGGGAATTTATGTTAAACTTGTATGGAGCCTTGGTTAGAATACACTTGGAACTGTGTGGGCAGTTTTGGTTGCCATATTATAAAAAGGATATAGAAGCATTGAAGGTGCAAAAAATATTTACAAGGCTGATAACCGAAGTGAGGCAAAGATGAACAGGCTGGGTCTCTCCTTTTTCTCTTGAAAAGAGAAAGCTGAGGGGTGATCAATAGAGGTCTTTAAAATTATAGAAGGTTTTGATGGAGTACACTTGGAGAGAATGGGCTGTATATTACCAAGCCCACAACATTGGGCTCCATGGTGGTGTGGGTAGGGGAGTTGGTTGCGGCAGAGGCCCGGCACAGAGGCTGACGCCGGGAAGGCCCGATCCTCCGCCGACGGTGAGGCTCTGTGGCAGCACCACCCCCTCCCCCACCATTGAGTGATGGGACTTCAATTTCAATGTTTAAATCAATGCCATGAATACATTTAAATGGACTTGCCCGCCGCGATTCTCAGTGCGGCCATCGGCACTCCCGCACCTTCAATTCCTAGTCTGGGGAAAGCCGGTGTGACGTTGGTGGGGAGGGGGGCTATTTAAATGAGCCGCCGCGTGGGAGATCGCGGCAACTCTTCGGCGTGAGGGCTCTTAAAATCCAGCCCATTGTTTCCACTTGTGGGGAAGAGCAAAACTAGAGGCCAGGAAATCCAATAGGGAATTCAAAAGAAACATCTGTACCCAGAGAGTGGTGAGAATGTGGAATTAGTGACCACAGAGAATGCTTGAGGTGAATCGTATAGATACATTTAAGGGGAGGCTAGATGAGCACATGAGGGAGAAAGGAGCAGAGAGTCATGTCTATAGAGTTAGATGAGGAGGGATGGGAGGAGACTTGAGTGGAGCATAAAGGCTGGCATGGACTGGTTGGGTCGAATGGCCTGTTTCTGTGCTGTGTATATTCTATGTAATTCTATTTAAAGTGTCTCCTTTGATTAATTTGTATATCTTTAGAGGGTGTAACTAAGGGGTTGGATAGGGGTAAAGCAGTGGATGTGAGGTACTTGCGTTTCAGTAAGGCTTTTGCTGCAGTTCCACTGGAGAGAATGGTACTGAAAATAAAGAAAATGGGACTCTGGAAATATTTTATGATGGCTATGTAATACGTTGACTGACAGAACCCAGAAGATGATGTCCATCAGCCTATGCGAGTGGCTGATCCACAGAGCTTTGCTTTCAGATCTATTGGGTTCAACATCCTCATAAATGATCAGGAGCTAGGAGTCGCATGCACGTTGGCTAAATTTGGCAATGATGCCAAGTTAATGACGGTCGGGGACTGTAAAGCTAAACTGGATAAGCTGCAGGAGGATGTAAATATATTTGGGAATTGGACAGACAGGTGGCAGAGGAAATTCAATGTCGAGAAATGCAAAGTGCCTCACAAACGAAATCCAGGTATGTACTGTTCCTTAAATGGAAAGAAAATAATGTGCCTGGGAAATGAAGGAGAACTGGGGGTCCTGATTGACAATCAATTGAATTTCTGTTGAAAGCTCGGTGCAGTGAGTAAAGCAAATCAGATGTTGGGATGTATTAAAAGGTCAGTATTGAGCTGAAATAATGAGGTAATCTGTCACTTCATAAATCATGTTGTGACCACATGGGGAATACTGTGTATGGTTCTGGTCACCACAGGACAAAAAGGGTATTGGAGCTAGTGAAAGAAAACATAGGATAGGAAGCAGAAAATTGAGTGGATGGAGGGACCTGTTCTTGCTGGATAAGAGCAGGTTCAGAGGTAATGTGATTGCTTTATTGAGGATTCAGAAGGGATTCGATAATGGACACCATGATAACTGTTCTGAACCAGATGAGCCAGCTTAAGCCAGAGGGCACAATCTGCACTTTATGGGAATAACTTCAAAACTAATCTATGGAAACAATATTTCTGTGAGTGAGTGGAGCAGGCTCCCGAGGGAGACAGTAAAAGCAGATGGTGCTGAGCCATTCAAATGCAAATGAGAGATTTCTTGTATTTCTGTCTTTCATTTTGGGATCACTGGTCCCAGGGTCAAGGATGTCACTGGCTGTGGAGCATCCTGAGGGGGAAGGGTGAACAGCCAGCAGCCGTGGTCCACAATTACGTCAGTAGGAAGAGGGATGTGGTCCTGCAGAAAGAGTTTACGGAGCAAGCTAAGAAATTAGAAAGCAGGACCTCAAAAAATTTAGTAATCTCCAGATTGCTCCCAGCACCGAGTATAGAAAGCGTGTATAGAAATGGGAGGATAGTGCAGATGAATTCGTGGCTGGAAAGATGGTGCAGGAGGGAGGGCTTTAGATTCCTGGTGCACTGGGACCCAGTCTGGAGAAAGTGGGACCTGTACAGGCTGGACAGGTTGCACCGGAACAGAACTGAGACAAATTTCCTTGCAGGATGTTTTGCCAATGCTATTGGGGAGGGTTTAAATTAACTTGGCAGGGTTGTGGGAACCAGGAGATAATGCAAGAGAGGAACATCAAGGTGTGCAGAGAATTGCTAGTGAGAGAGAGCACTCGAGTGGGAAATAGCCAAGTATTAGGTGGGATCAGAGTGGGAATGTTAGACAGTACTAAAGGAGGGGGCAGTTCCATATTAGATGGGAGTAGACTGAGAAAGACTACAAGGAATGCAAAGACAGTATTACAATGCATGTATGTAAGGGCACAAAGCGTGGTGAATAAGGTTGGTGAGTTACAAGCACAAATAGCAGTATGGGAATATGATGTAGTGGCAAGAATGGAAATGTGGCTTAAAATTGGTGAAGACTGGGTGCTTCATATACAAGGATATAAGGTGTTCAGAAAAAGTAAAGAATTAAAAAAGGGAGGTGGGGTGGCAGTCCTGTTTCGGGAAGACGTTGCAGTTTTGGAAAGGGAGGAAGACCTTTAAGGGGCAAGGACAGAATCCATTTGGTTAGAGTTGAGGAGTAAAAAGGGTATGATCACGCTACTGGGGTATTTCACAGGCCTCCAAATAGTGAGAAAGAGAGAGGGAGGAACAAATCTGCAGGGAAGTTGCAGAGATGTGCAAAAACTATAGATTGGTGATATTGGGGACTTAAATTACCCAGATATCGATTGGGATAATGTTAGAGTCAAGGATAAAGAGGGGGAGGAATTTCTGAAATGTGTTCAGGAAACTTCCTTGATCTGTATGTTCTCAGTCCAACTAGAAAGGAGGCATTGCTGGATCTGGTGCTGGGGAATGAGGCGGGCCAAGTGGACCAAAGGTCAGTGGGGGAGCACTTGGGTAAGAGTGATCATCATATCATAAGGTTTAGACTAGTAATGCAAGGAGCAAAATAAGGCAGAATGTCTAGATTGGAAGAGGGCTAATTTCACTGTGATGAGAAGGGATCTAGCCAGGGTAGAATGGGACCAAAGATTGGCAGGAAAAGCTGTATCGGAACAATGGGTGATCTTTAAAGATTTGCATAAGGTAAAGGCTAGGAACATTCCAACAAGGGCAAAAGGTAGGAGAACCAAGAACAGGGCTCCTTGGATGACGAGGGAGCTAGAGATTTTCGAATTCTTTCTGGCTACAGGAGAGGTACCAGAGGACTGGAGGACCAGTGAATGTGGCACCATTATTCAAGAAGGGTAGTGGGGATAAACCACGTAATTACAGGCCAGTGAGTCTAACATCAGTGGATGGGAAACTATTGGAAAAAATTCTGAGGGACAGGATTAATCTCCACTTGGAGAGGCAGGGATTAATCAGGGATAGTCAGCATGGCTTTGTCAGGGGGAGATCGTGTCTAACTAACTTGATTGAATTTTTCGAGGAGGTGACTAGATGTGTAGATGAGGGTAAAGCAGTTGATGTAGTCTACATGGACTTCAGTAAGGCTTTTGATAAGGTCCCACATGGGAGATTGGTTAAGAAGGTAAGAACCCATGGGGTCCAGGGCAATTTGGCAAATTGGATCCAAAATTGGCTTAGTGACAGGCGGCAGAGGGTGATGGTTGAGGGCTGTTTCTGCGAGTGGAAGCCTGTGACCAGTGGTGTACCACAGGGATCGGTGCTGGGACCCTGGCTGTTTGTCGTGTACATTAATCATTTAGATGTAAATATAGAAGGTATGATCAGTAAGTTCGCAGATGACACGAAAATTGGTGGTGTTGTAAATAGTGAGGAGGAAAGCCTTAGATTACAGGACGATATAGATGGGCTGGTAAGATGGGCGGAGCAGTGACAAATGGAATTTAATCCTGAGAAGTGAAAGGTGATGCATTTTGGGAGGACTAACAAAGCAAGGGAATACACAATGGATGGTAGAACCATAGGAAGTACAGAGGGTCAGTGGGACCTTGGTGTACTTGTCCGTAAATCACTGAAGGCAGCAGCACAGGTAGATAAGGTGGTTAGGAAGGCATATGGGATACTTGCCTTTATCAGCCGAGGCATAGAATATAAGAGCAGGGAGGTTATGATGAAGCTGTATAAAATGCTAGTTAGGCCACAGCTGGAGTACTGTGTACAGTTCTGGGCACCCCACTATACGCATTGGAGAGGGTGCAGAGGAGATTCACCAGGATGTTGCCTGGATTGGAGCGTTTCAGCTATGAAGAGAGACTGAAAAGGCTAGCGTTGATTTCCTTGGAGCAGAGAAGGCTGAGGGGGGACATGATTGAGGTATACAAAATTTTGAGGGGCATTGATAGGTTCGATAGGAAGAAACTTTTTCCCTTAGTGGAGGGATCAATAACCAGGGGGCATAGATTTAAGTTAAGGGGCAGGAGGTTTAGAGTGGATTTGAGGAAGAATCTTTTCACCCAGAGGGTGGTTGGAATCTGGAACACACTACCTGAAGGGGTCGTAGAGGCAGGAACCCTCACAACATTTAAGAAGTATTTAGATGAGCACTTGAAACGCCATAGCATACAAGGCTACGGGCCAAGTGCTGGAAAATGGGATTAGAATAGATTAGATTAGAATGGCTGGCACAGACATGATGGGCTGAAGGGCCTGTTTCTGTGCTGTATGACCCTGTGACTCTGTATAAAAAAAAAAAGAGGGTGAATGATGCATATCGGGTGAACACATCAAGTGAGAACCAAGCCATATGCAATAGGTTGAGAGGGGAAGTGAAGAGGAAATAAGACTGGCAAAGAAAGAATAAAAGGGAACCCAAAGATCTGCTACCAGCATGTATGGAGTAAGCGAGTATTAAGAGGTGGAGTGGGGCCTGTTATGGACAAAGAAGGTGATATATGCTTCGAGGTGCAGAGCAAAGCTAATCTACTTAATGGGTACTTTGTATCAGTGTTCACTAAGGAAATGGAAGCTGACAAAATATCAGTCGAAGCAGAAAGAGTAGAGGCAATGGATAGAATAGAATTTGAGAGGGGGGAGGTACTAAAAAGGCTCACTTTCCTTAGGGTAGATAAGTTACCTGGTCCAGATGGCTTGCATCCCAGGTTGCTAATGGGAAGTGGGGATGGAGATAGTGGAAGGGCTTGCCATAATCTTCCCATCTTTCCTGGATATGGGTGAGGTGCCAGAGGATTGGAGAGTGGCAAATGTGCCACCCATATTCAAGAAAGGGTCTAAGGACAGTCCTAGTATCTACAGGTCAGTTAGTTTAAATCAGTAGTGGGTAAGGTTTTAGAAACAATAATTGGGGAAATATCAACGGACACTTAGAGAGGTTCAAGTTCATTAAGGATAGCCAGCATAGATTTGTAAAAGGCAGATCATGCTTGTCTAATCTAATTGAATTCTTTGATGAAGTAACAGAGAAAGTTGATGAAGGGAATGCAGTGGATGTTGTTTATATGGATTTTAAGAAATCATTTGATAAGGTATCACCTAAAAGGCTGGTTAACAAAATTGAGGCTCATGGAATAGGAATGTTAGTATCCAATTGGATAAAAAAAATTGGCTTAAAGACAGAAAACAGTGAGTCATAGTAAATGGCTGCTTTTCAGAATGGAGGATGGTAGACAGTGATGTTCCCCCAGGGTCAGTGCTGGGGCCACTGCTTTCTTGTTATATGTAAATGACTTGGATCTTGGGATACAAGAGTAGAATCTCAAAGTTTGCTGATGGAACCAAACTTGGAGGTGCTGCGAACAATGAGGATGATGTGAACCGCTTGCACCAGGATATAGATAGGCTAGCGTAGTAGGCAGATGGAATTTAATACTGACAAGTGTGAGTTGATGCATTTGGGCAGAAGACAGAAGGAGAGGCAACATATGCCTAATGGCACAGTTCTAAAGAGTGTGCAGAACAGCATGTGCATCAATCTCTGAAGGTGGCAGTACATATTGAGAGTGTTGTTAGTAAAGCATATGGGATCTTGGGCTTCATAAATAAAGGCTTTGAGTACAAAAGCAGAGAAGTTATGCTGAACCTTTATAAAGCTCTGGTTAGGTCCCAACTGGAGTGCTATAGCCAGTTCTGGTTACCACACTTTAGGAAGGATGTCAGGGTCCTTGAGAGGGTGCAGAGGAGATTTACCAGAATGGTTCCAGGAATGGAGGATTTTAGTTACAAGGTTAGTTTGGAAAAGCTGGGTTTGTTCTCAGAACAAAGGAGATTGAGGGGAGATTTGGTAGAAGTGTACAAGATTATGACAAGCTTGGATAAGTTAGACAAGGAAAAGCTGTTCCCATAAAAAAAAATGATACAAGGACTAGGGGGACACATTGAAAGTTTTGGACAAAAGATGTAGTGGGAATATGAGGAAGCATATTTTTTTTACACAGTAGGTGCTCATGACCTGGAACTCGCTGCCCACAAGGGTGGTGGAAGTGGAGATCATCTGTGACTTCAAGAGGAAGTTGGATGACCACTTGAAGGAAATAGACTTGCAGGGCTACGGGGATCGAGCCAGGGAGTGAGACAGACCGCATAGCTCCGTGGAGAGCTGGCATGGACTCAATGGGCTGAATGGCCTCCTTCTGTGCCATAAATGACACTGACTCTCTCTATGACAGTATTTGAGTAGCTTGAGACATTAAAAGATAAGTGTCACATGTTTGAGAGAATCAAGTGACTGAACATATGGTTCCGAAACCTCTCCTTCTCTGGGGGTTCCCTCATTCCATGCCTGGGTCTGTTGTAGACTGATTGATAGAGATTGATCACTGTGATTAGTCAGTAACTCCATTCATATTGTATTGTGAAGCTACCAGGATGGTAGAAGGTGAACTTGCTGGACTTTGGCATTTTCTCATCTAGTAATTCTTATGTACTCGATGATTGGCATTTTTTTCCAAACGACAAGTGATATTGAACTAATAGTAGTGGACTGTAATGATATGAAACTGTTGATCTCTATACCTGCCTCACTGCACCATAACTGCATGTCATTGCCGTAAGCTGTATGTTAAATGTGCTGGAGTTTGCCTATTGATGAACCTGAATGTTTTATTTGGAGGCTTAATCACCGACGTCGTTCTCACTGCCTCTCTCCTGTGGTCAGAGGAGGGGGGGCTACACTTAAAATCTGGGTGATTTGTAAGGTCCCTGGCTCTGTAGGAGTTTGGTCCTGTCTGTGATATGTTTTGATATAAACTTTCTGTCATTTCTGTTTGCATCAGATTTTGTTCTCATTATGTGAGTCTTTTAATTCTATTTCTCACTAACCTGCATTAAAACAGAAGGGAATAGGGATCCTTGTCAATCTGAATATGTAAAAGGGTGAAACAGAAATGAACATTCTTAGAGATTCGTGTGTCTGATCTGAACACAACATGTTGTACGTAACTTTTATTAGCGCAGATGCTTTAGAATCAGGCTTTATCACAACTTTTTAAATGTGTTTGAACATTTTTGGCAAGAAAAATTGGCTGTCTTTTTTTTGTCTCTTTCAAATAAGCAGAAGTGGAACTTTTTATGATCCCATTTTGTGCGATTTTCTAACAGAGACTGTTAGAAGAGCAGAGACGACTTAGACGGGAACAAGAGGAAGCTGATATTGCAGCCAGGAGGCACACTGGGATCGCTCTTACACATCACCAGTTTATCACTAATGAGAGATTTGGGGACCTCCTTGACATAGACGAGGCAGCAAGGAGGAGATCTGGGTCGGAGGTCGGTTCCACTCACCTCGGTGCACACCTTGACCCAAAGCAGTACATGCCATCTTCTCTATGCTGTGCTGTGCAATGTCTAGCTTTCTGTGGAGTACAAGCACTAACCCTGCAATAAGAGCCTAACCGTGAAGGAGTGTGGGCAGATGCTTCATAGTCAGTGACTTAGCATGATTTAAAACCTCCTCACAGCTCACCCTTGCTGCTGAATTTTGTGTGTGTGTGTGTGTGTTGTCATGCACTTTTCAAACCTCTAACCCACGATTATCCTGTCTTTTTATGTTCTTGATTGAAAAGTCTGTTTGATATTTATCTTTACATCTTACTAACCCCCGTCACTTCCTTTTGGCATTTAGTGTTTGTGAGAGCTGGTCAAAGGAGAATTCCATTCCAACGGGCCCTTATAAAGTCAAATGTTCTCTTCAAATGTGCGGTTATTTTGGAAATGGTGCAATTTGCAGCCAAACCCACCAATGATGCGAGTCTGCTGATTTCCAGTACTTCACTCATGCAAAAGCCTAGACAGTTGAGCTATTCGACTGCTGATAGCATCACGGCCAAGCTGCATTTCATTGTCACACAGTGTCCACAGTTGTATAGATCGCCAGCAATCAAGAGCACACTGATTTCACTTTCCTGGCACTGAGGCCAATTGTGGCAGCTAATTGCTTCAGTGTTTGACCCAGCACAGACTGGCGACTGGATTTAGAACTTTCTAGTCTGCATGGGGCAGTACAGTGCTAGGCTAGAAGCACGAGCCCAGCGCTCTGGTGGGGAGGAGTTAGTAATTCACAGCTATGGTCTTCCGGACGGAGCCGGTAATATGACTTCAGTAACATGACCTGTGCTCAGTGGCTACACCGACAGCTTCAGGGCGACTTAAAAGTGCATCAAAAATAAATGGAGCTAATCAGTCTGTTTGATGTCATCCTTTGTGAGAAAATACACAAAGAATCACTTCTCGAGTCTGCAAGACTGATTGGTCAAAGGAAATCCCGCTGCTCAACTAGTTAGTGAGCTTATCTTTCACAACTGATCTACACAGGCCCACAGATCCTGAGTTCTGTTGCCTGACAGGAGAACAGCACTTTGGCATGTCTCTCAGTCCCTCGCCTCTGGGCTTCCTGCTCCTATCGCTGCCAATGTTCGGTGTTTCGTCCAGTGAAATCATATCCAGGCAAAGGGGAATTGGTTAAAAAAAAACCTCACTTTTGAGAATGGTGTTGGTGGTCCTTCACTCCCAGCGAGGATGGGGTTCACGGTCCTTCACTCTCACTCCCCTTCAGTTTGGTCAGGGCCCTGGAGAAAAGAATTCCAAGAGTTGACTGCGATGTTTTATCATAAGCACACGATGATGCTGCCAAAATGTGCAATCCTTTTGAATAATTACTTCTGTTTCAATTTTTAAGACAAAATCCAGTGCTCTCGCCATTCATTTTATACATTAATTAACATGTTGTATAATATTTGCTCTTATTTTTGAAACTACTGCTTTGTCTCAATTTGCATTTTTCCCATAATTTTCAGTTGATTTGTGTACTATTAATTTCTACTGTTGGAGAAATTAAATGTGCCAGCACTCTGAATGGTCTATAAAATGGCAGTAGGAATATGTTGACAGGATAATGACATAGAAGCAAAGTACTTAAGGTTCTTTTTTTTCAGTCATGAATGATTTTTCACCTAGAAATTGATGGATTTGCACAATTCCCTGAAACTTCTCAATTTTTGCAGTCTGTGAGGTTTGGTTCTGTGTTTCATTCAGCCCCCAAGTGGAAACTGGTGTGTTCTTACATCTCCCCCTCCATTTAACCATCGAATATAACGAAAAGGAGACTGCCAGTACTCCCCCAGCTGCTGGTTCACTGCCACATGTGGTACAGGGCAGTAAGGGTCGGTCTCCAGTTCCCTGGACTGTGCTGAGTTCACTAATGAGATCTCGGGTAATGCTGCAATTGGCCGCCGGGTGTCTGGGTTAGGGAGGCTTCCTGCTTTTGACTGCTCTCCAGTGGCCTCTGCTGGAGAGTGAATGTGTGTGTGTATTTGTGCACACGCACACGTGTGTCGATACATACCTGTATTGGCAGTATATGTACATGCATGAGTTGTACACCCATGTGTACACTTACATGCATGCATAGACCAGAGATCAATATGGGAGTGAACCTGCCTGTGAAGCCCCCTCAACTGAGTATCTTGCTGCCAATCACATGCCAGGCCCACGTGTTTAGATAGTCTCATGGCAGGTACCCAGGGTGCTGCCAGTGTCTGTGGAACTGAACCCCAGTATGATTTGGGACTTTCCAGGAGGGAGGTTGGTTAATATACTGGAGAAATAAGCAAATGGGCAGATATGGAGCATTATTATTGAGAATTTTTGTAACATTGATTTTTTTTTTTTCCTTCACTGTCGCTGGGTCAAAATCCTGGAACTCCCTCCCTAACAGCACTGTGGGTGTACCAACACCACATGGACTGCAGGAGCTCACCACCACCTTCTCAATGGCAACTAGGGATGGGCAATAAATGCTGGCCTGGCCAGTGACAATCACTTCCCACGAACGAATTAAAAAAAAAAAAATGTTTGGTAAAACCAAAATGTGTTAGAGGCACGAAGGCTCGTGTAGATGGATCAAAGGCTGCTGCTCCCCCAACACTGGCACCCTGGTGAACTATTGAATCATTACTGCGTGACAAACTGCGCCATGCCCACCTCACTTGGAGAAGCTGACACGGATTGTTAGTTTATTTTTTTTGTACAGGATCTCACAAAGTTGCCCCCTTGCGCCTGCTGCTCGCTGGCACTGTGAAGCAACTTTCCTCATCCTTCGACCGACGTGCACACGTATGCTGATATGCACGCGTACGTGACAGCATACGTACGTGTGTGAGTTGTATACCTACATTTACACTCCCGTGCATACATTGACCAGAGATCAATATGAGAGTGAGCCACCTGGCAATCAGCTTTGCCCAGCTCAGCGCCTGTCTTCCACTCATCTACCCATGAAATGTTTTAAATAATTAGAGGGCTTGACAGGGTGGATGCTGGTTGATGTTTGCCTGGCTGGAGACTCTAGAACTAGGGGCCACAGTCTCGGGGTAAGGGGCTGGCCATTGAGGACAGAGATGAGGAGGAATTTCTTCACTCAGCGGGTTGTGACTCTTTGGAATTCTCTGCCCCAGAGAGCTGTGGATGCTCAGTCGTTGAATATATTCAAGATTGAGGTCGATAGATGTTTGGCCACTGAGGTAATCGAAGGATGTGGGAATAGGGTGGGATGGGGAAAGTGGAGTTGAGGTAGATAATCAGCCACGATCTTATTGGATGGCAGAGCAGGCTAGAAAAGTTCCTGCTCCTATTTCTTAAACTCTTATGTAAATGTTACGAAAACTATAAATCCAGTCTTTTGTGATAAAGTTGCAACACTGGGAATCTGGACCAAAAGCCCAAAATTCTGACGACACAATTTCTCATCACCCAATGGAACGAAGCCACTTTAAGTTTCAGATGAAACATTCCAGTAGAACCTTAAGTACCTCCCTGCTTGTCAAGGTCACTATGAGCCTAGTCAACAAATCGTCGAGATATCGCACTAGGTTGCAGGTATCATCGTGAGCGTGTTGCTTTAATTCTGTCCTGTGATGCAAGCTCTATCATTTTTTTATAGTCCGTTTGAAATCTATTTTGCTAACCATTTCAGTTACTCCGCTACAACCCGCTCTCCTGCTCAATTGATGAAAGAGGTTTTAAAAGCTGCGCTGAGCAATGTTGGTGTCATTAATCCGTGCCACATGTCTCCCTTTACAGATGTTGCCAGCCAGAGCCAAGTTCGACTTTAAGGCGCAGTCTCTGAAGTGAGTTCAAAGGAACACGATCCATTTAACCTCCAATTACAACAGCAAGGCAACTTTTCAGGTGCTGGGGGAATGCAACACTTGCTGTGAATCAAGTACTTGTCCCCAGGTCAGGTACAGCACGTGGAATAAAGCTCCCTTTACCTTGTCCCAGAAAAGTGCACCAGCCCTGCTCCAGGAGTGTGCATTTTTCCAATGCCCTGATTACGAATTTAGTGCCGAGTTTAAGGGGTAGTTTAGTGGTGACGAGAAATTCAATCAATATTTTCCAAACCCGGAGCCATTATAGCCAACATCTGCCGGAAGAGAATTACAACTCATTAACTAGCTGGAATTGAATCCGGGGTCGCAACAATACTGCCCCAGCCATCCCGCTGCCCTGCACACTCTTTATAAGAGAGTAGATCTATGCCCCTTATTTGTTACAAAGCCATCACTCACACAGTACAATGATGTATTTGTACATGATTTATGTCGCAGTGCTGATGGTTTGTAAACAGGTAACTGAAGGTTTGGTGTCCTGAAGACCATGGCTGTTACTCAGCTAAGGGCCTGTGTGACCCACCAGCACATCATCCAATGAATGTCTTAGGGATATTCGACTGTGGGGGAAGTGTGCTGAGCCTATGCTGGCTGTGCCTGTTACATGTATACAGGCACTGCCCAACACAAGCCACAGGTGAGGAAAACCATCTTGAGCTGTTTGTTTTTTTTTCCCCTTCCCGCTCTCAGGATACTGAATGTCCCCTCCCCCCACTGCAGCCCAGCCTAAGGTTGGGTATTTCACTAACGTACAGGAATTCTTTGGATGAGCATGTCCTTTTTTCACACATCAATCCCATCTTCAACCCAGGGCTCAAAACCAATTGCCTCCTCACCCTCCTACAGCCCGCTTCCATATCCTTCCCTGGAAACTTGTTCCACAGTTCCGGCTCCCCATTGCATGGAAAAGCAACTGCCTTCATAAGCCTGACCTCATAGAGTCATACAGCAGAGAAACAGGCCCTTCGGCCCACTGCGTCCATGCCGACCATAATGCCCATCTATACTAATCCCACCTGCCTGCATTAATTCCATATCCCTCTATGCCTTGCTCATTCAAGTACCTGTCCAGATGCCTCTTAAATGTCGCTACTGTTCCTGCCTCCACCACCACCTCTGGCAGCTCATTCCAGATACTCACTATTCTTTGTGTGAAAAATTTACCCCTTTGATCCCCTTTAAACCTCCTCCCCCTCACCTTAAATCTATGCCCTCTAGTTTTAGTCACCCCTACCATGGGAAACAGACTCTGGCTATCTACCCTATCCTCTCATAATTTTATATACATCTATCATGTCCCCTCTCAGCCTCCTTCGCTCCAGGGAAAACAGACCCAGCCTATCCAATCTCTCTTTATAACTCAGGCCCTCCAAACCAGGCAGCATCCTTGTGAATCTTTTCTGCACCCTCTCTAGCTATATCACATCTTTCCTGTAGTGCGGCGACCAGAACTGCACACAGTACTCCAAATGCAGCCTAACCAACGTTATGTACAAGTGTAACTTGTGTGTCTCTCTATTTGAACCCATCCCCAATCTGCCTGGATCAGCTTTGCCAATTTACTTAAGTTTTATATTTTTAATCAGGCCAGCTCAACATTCCCTCTATTCCAAAGGGAACACGCCCCAACTGCCTTTCCTCATTATTTACTGTGACTATGGAATTAAAGTCCCCCTTTTTACTACATGAGATTTCAAATTCAGCAATTGCTTCCATTTTGCTGTGAAACCCATAACTCTTCAGCTTAAAATCCCTGGTTGGTTGTTGCTTAAACCTGCCCCCTCTCTGGGCGATACCACCCGTCCTATAAAATGAACTGTCATCGGCAGATTGAACTGCAGGAACACCCCTTTTCACCTCTGCTTCCACTTTCAGCTTATTTCCTTTTTTTAAAAACTTACTGTAGCTAAAAATGTGGAGTTAATTTACAGCTATGCCCATAAACCTCTTTCCTGATGCATGTCGTTTATTAACGACAGCAGGGATCCCAGACTAGCCTCTGTGGTTACCCCATTTAGGACCTCTTCCCAGCCTGAACAGTTTCCTTTTATGATTTTGTTTTGTTCATAGCCCAGTTATCTGTCAGGGATCCCGTGTTTTATTACTCTAACTGAATTGGGATCCTGTCAAAGGCTTTGTGAAAACCCATGTGTCCACCAGCTGGATTTCCCCCTCACTCTGCGATTGATTTTTTTTCTCAATTGCGTCACTACTGCTGTGGAGACTGGTCTATTGGAAAGTACTGGGGGGAGGGGCAGGTCACTCCCTACCCTTTTCAGCACAGACCAGGGGTCGAACTTGTCTGCGCCTGGGCTCCTTTGGCTCAGTATTACACCAGGAGGGGCACCACTCATTGAATCATTGGGGTGCCACTTCTAAATGCTTTTAAATTACCGTTAGAAATTTCTACTTCCAAATCAGCACTGAGTTGGCTCTTAGTACCTCTGTGAATGGCCCTTGAGGCACTAACTGTAGTCTTTGTTGGACTTAGGGAGCTGCCATTCCAAAAGGGAGATATTGTCTACATCTATAGGCAGATAGATCAGAACTGGTACGAAGGGGAGCATCACGGAAGAGTTGGCATCTTTCCCAGATCGTACATCGAGGTAACGCATCTCTGCATTCTGAGATGAGACTGTGTGTGTGTTTGTGTGTGTGTTAGTTAGTGCCGCTCTAGGCCAATATTGATCTCTGATCTCCTCATTGCAGCTGCTTCCTCCGACGGAACGGGCTCAACCCAAAAAGGCACCGCCACTTCAGGTGCTGGAATATGGAGAGGCTGTAGCTCGCTTCAACTTCAACGGTGACACACACGTGGAAATGTCTTTCAGGAAGGTAGGAAACTTGGCACAATCAGATGTCTTTGAGGCCAATGAGTTGTTTGAAGGCTGCTCTGAGTAGGAGGAACGTTGGCAATCAGGAATGAAGCGTATTCCGTTCTGGGTGCCCAGTTAATTCCTGGCTACTTTTGTTTGGTCTACTCTGTCCCAACAATTTGCCCACCCTAAGAGGAACACTCCCTACTGCGCCAGCTTGATATTATTTCATTTCTCTCACCTGCCATCCTGTGGCCGCAAAGTGAGATTTCTGTCCTATGCTTAAGGGTAGCTTAATCCTGGGTGTCCATGGCCTCTTGGAATTATCTTTTATTCATTCTTGAGATGCGGGCATTGCTGGCAAGGTCAGCATTAACTACCCATTTCTAGTTGCCCTTGAGAAGGGGTTAGTGAGCCACTTTCTTCAATCACTATAGTTGGTGTGGTAAAGGTGCTCCCGCAGTGCTCTTAGGGAGGGATTTCCAGAATTTTGAATCAATGATATTGTGTGTATAGAAACATGGAAAAATAGGAGCAGGAGTAGGCCATTCGGCCCTTCGAGCCTGCTCCACCATTCAATACGATCATGGCTGATCATCCAAACTCAGTAACCTGTTCCCGCTTTCTCCATTAGCCCTAAGAACTATATCTAACTCTTTCTTGAATATATTTAATGATTTGGCCTCCACTGCTTTCCATGGTAGAGAATTCCACAGGTTCACCAGTCCCCAGGTGAAGAAATCTCTCCTCATCTCCGTCCTGGACCCCCCTGCCATCGGGAACATCCTTCCTGCATCTAGTCTGTCCAGTCCTGTTAGAAGTTTGTAGGTTTCTATGAGATCCTCTCTCATTCTTCTAAACTCTAGTGAATACAAGCCTAATCGACCCAATCTCTCTTCATACGCCAGTCCTGCCATCCCAGGAATCAGTCTGGTGAATCCTCGCTGCACTCCCTCCATAGCAAGAACATCCTCCCTCAGATAAGGAGACTAAAACTGCACACAATACTCCATTTGTGGTCTCACCAAGGCCCTGTATAATTGCAGCAAAACATCCTTGCTCCTGTTCTCGAATCCTCTCGCTATGAAGGCCAACATACCATTTGCCTTCTTAACTGCCTGCTGCACCTGCATGCTTACTTTCAGCGACTGGTGCACAAGGACACCCAGGTCTCGCTGCACCTCCCCCTTTCCCAATCTATTGCTGTTCAGATAATCTGCCTTTCTGTTTTTGCCACCAAACCTCACATTTATCCACATTATACTGCATCTGCCATGTATTTGCCCACTCACTTGACCTGTCCAAATCACACTGGAACTTCTCTGCATCCTCCTCACAGCTCACACTCCCACCCAGCTTTGTGTCATCCACAAACTTGGATATATTACATTTAATTCCCTCATCTATATCATTAATATATATTGTGAATAGCTGGGGTCCTAGCACTAATCCCTGCAGTACCCCACTAGTCACCGTCTGCCATTCGGAAAAAGGCCCGTTTATTCCTACTCTTTGTTTCCTGTCTGCCAACCAGTTCTCTATCCGTGTCAGTACCTTACCCCCAATCCCATGTGCTTTAATTTTACATGCTTATCTCTTATGTGGGACTTTATCGAAAGCCTTCTAAAAGTCCAAATACACCACATCCACTGGCTCTCCCTTACCTATTCTATTGATGGTATGTTTCCAAGGCAAAATGATGTGTGACTTGGAGGGGAGCCCGCAGGTGGTGGATTTTCCCATGCGCCTGCTGCCCTTGCCCTTCTAGGTGGTAGAGATCGTAGGTTTGGAAGGAGCTGTCAAAGGAGCCTTGGTGAGTTGCTGCAGCGCATCTTCTAGATGGTATACACTGCAGCCTTGGTGCATGTCCAAGCTTGCTGTGTTAAGGTCCTGCTTAGAGCCACAGTATCTTGCTGATCAATACAAACATTAGATAATTCCTATCAGATATCAGTACAACTCAGGAGGGCTGTGAAGTACTGTTGTAATGTAAGGAATGTGGCAGGCAATTTACACACAGGGAGGTTCCACAAAGCGTCATGTGATAATGACCAGATAATCTGTTTTCAGATGTTTGTTGAGGGATAAATATTGACTAGGACACCAGGGATAGTTCTCCTGCTCATCTTTCAACAGTGCCATGGGATCTTTTACATTCACCTGAGAGGGCAGAGAGGGCCTCCGTTTAACCTTGCATCCAAAAGACGACACCTCTGGCAGTGCAGCACCCCCTCAATGCTGCACTAGTGTGTCATCTAGGACTTTGTGCTCAAGTTTCTGGAGTGAGACTTACAACTCTCTGACTCCAACTGTGAACTGAGCCACAGCTAACCTTGTGAAAGATGGTGGTGGGTTGACTGCGTGTTATACACCCCGCCCAGTTTCCTTTCCATCTTATAGCTGACACACAATCAAATATTTTCCACCAAGTCCTAAAATTAAAATTGGCCTTTAATTGTCCATCTCACTTGGACTGGTTACAGGATGGTTGGGCTGGGAAATGGATACATATCCCACTGATGCAGTATTGAGAGCTCGGAACGAGATTGGGACTGAGGCGTGATGGTGGAGTAGAGTGATGAGTACTTTACTCTTCGGCTGACCGTGCTGTACCTGCCCTGAAAGGGCTGCTTTGCTGTGTGCCAGAAATAGAGAGCATTTCATTTCCCAGTAATAAGTACAAAATACACAGCAGAGTGGCATTTTAAAGACATTACACTGAATTTCTGTAAAACTGCAAAGGATTTTAGCCAGTTAGCGAGGAACCTTCATGCTGTAATCATTGGACTCGCTGTCTCAAGGAGTGCTCAAGGCGAATGACATTTCAGGGGAATAGCATAATAGCATTTAAGGGGAAGCTAGATAAACAGTTGAGGGAAAAACCAATCGAAGGATTATGCTGATAAGGTAAGATGAAGTTAATGGCACAGGCTCGTGTCGAGCATAAACTCCAATATAGACTAGTTGGGCCAAATGGCTAGTTCCTGTACTGCAAATTCTACGTAATTCTAAATAATAATCAGCTTCCCTTTCTTCTCGGCAGGGTGAACGAATCACACTCGTCAGAAGAGTTGATGAAAACTGGTATGAGGGCAAAATCTCGGGCACAAACCGCCAGGGCATTTTCCCTGTCACGTACGTGGATGTAATTAAAAGACCCAGGGTGAAGAATGCGATTGACTATCCTGATCCTCCGAGTTCCTATTCTTCAAATCGCAGCTCAGCAAGTTCCCCACAGGTAGTCTGCCTCTCTAAGTAAGCTTTGAGCACCATCTACCTCCAAATCTCTGTATTACATCCAGTCCCAAATGCCTGGGTCTATCAATAGCACAACTGTCCCTTCCAAATGTAATCTCAATGCACAAAGTTATTTAACTTTCCACAAAGGGTCTAAACCCTCATACCTCCCCTCCCCTCACATTTTTGACCCTCTTTTTGCAGGACTTTATTGGGTTACAACCACCGTTGCAACTGAGAGGCAAGCTGCCATTTTACTGGCAATGCTGTGCTTTGATTGGCTCATGCAAGGTGGGCGCCACCAATAGGACCACCCTCCACCCAGTAACGAGTGCCCAGCTTGAATTGGAGAGTGAGCGGAGGGGCAGGGGGGAAATTGAACCCACAATTCTCTGAACCATGGCTCCTGAATATGTAATGAGGAAAAGCAATATTCAAGACTTTCATGAGTAATTTAACTGATCAGGTACCACAGCTGACTCTAATGCCCCTGAAGGGAGGAAGGGAGATTATTGCCAAAAGTGTCCCTATGGATATGGTGGGTCTCTGCTGTAATGCCCCTCACAGTCAAGCAGACTGATGATGCTCGTTGTCTAGGCTGACACATGATGAATGGCCAGCTGGGCAAGGTATCTGTGGAATAGGAACACTTTCAGGACAGGAGGAGAGAGTAAATCTGGGAACAAAGTTTCTAAATAAATTAGAATTAGCTTAAAGCTGTGACTCACTTCCTGACGGACATTGATACTTTGATATCTTTTTTTTAAACTTGTAATATTCCATTTCTCTTCATTTTAAAATGCTGTGTTCAAATTCCTAGCAGCTTCCTGGTCCTGAATTGTTTGCTTTTATTAAGTGTCCTGCTATCTTCTTTTTCTTTGCCTGTTTGTAGCTGTTTCGTGATTTTTTAAAAACTTCTTTCTCTCTTTTTATCAAGTTGTTCATTTCTTCCTTTTCTTTTCTGTTTTAAGTTCTCTGGTTATTCTGCTCACCCGACACCATCTCCTCCTCTTCCTCCATCTCACTATCGCAGAGTGCTCTCTCCCGATGTGCAAGCTGTCACTTCCGACTGGATCACACTGACTATGGGAATATCCCCGAGCCACACACCTCTTACGACTCCTCCATTGCCTCCTCTTCCCGAAGGCTTCTACTCCGACGGAAACGACCTTAGCACCTCCATGGCGACCAGCCCTTCCCTAACAGTCAGCCCTCCTCTCTGTAAAGTATCTGGCGATTCTACGCCCAGCTCTAGTAAATCGCCTTTGCCACCACCTCGATCGCAACAATCTGTACGAAGTGTCACTTTTAGCACTCCTGCCAGTGAGGAGCATATTCAGTACATGCCATCTCCCACAATTAGTTATTCCAGCTCATCCCCTCCAATAGCCTTGCCTGCTCCACCTGGTTCAAGTCCAGTGTACATGGCCAATAATTTCACTGCAGTGAGGAGCAGGAGATATGAGGGAGATGTGATGGATCCTTTGACTATCGAAGTACAGAGTCAAGGCAGTCTCGCCAACAAGGCGTCTAACCAGGGCAGGTGCAGAAGCCCAAAAGAGCGCAGGTTCCCCACAGGTACTGGGCAGTGTGAACTGTCCAAGGAGCTCCTGAGGATTGTTCAGGGAGATAGCATGCAAGAAATGGAAGGCAGCGCCAACAGGAAACCAGCAGAACCAACAGAGAAGGTACCTGCTGCATGACGGTGTGTCTATAAACTTGATCTTCCCGTTTGCCTTTATCCGAACACATAGAGCATTGTGCGCCAACCCGCAGTATTGTAATCCAATTCCTAATATTGAAAGCTCTAGTTCTAAGTTGAACTTCGCGTCACTAACTGCGGCAGGTTGCTTTAAAGAGTAGAGTGACTGGTTTTCCATTGATTCTGTTTTGGTCTTTCTCCTCCTCCTCCTCCCCTCACACCCCCGCCACCCTCCTCTTTAAAGAATCCCGAGTGTGACAGCAAGTCTTCCTCCAGCTCTCCACTTGTCCCTCCTTCCTCACCAACTTCACTGCTCCATCCTGGTGTCTCACACCAACCCCATACAACCCAGGTCACGAGCAAAGGTCAGTGAGGCCTGCAGCTACCTACTTCAGCAGGGCCTGAAATCCAGAGCAGCTAAAGGCTAGTCTGTCAGGACAGTGACCATTGCATTTCACTGTGTTAGAATTAGAATTAGAACATTACAGCGCAGTACAGGCCCTTCGGCCCTCGATGTTGCGCCGACCTGTGAAACCATCTGACCTACACTATTCCATTTTCATCCATACGTCTATCCAATGACCACTTAAATGCCCTTAAAGTTGGCGAGTCTACTACTGTTGCAGGCAGGGCGTTCCACGCCCCTACTACTCTCTGCGTAAAGAAACTACCTCTGACATCTGTCCTATATCTTTCACCCCTCAACTTAAAGCTATGTCCCCTCGTGTTTGCCATCATCATCCGAGGAAAAAGACTCTCACTATCCACCCTATCTAACCCTCTGATTATCTTGTATGTCTCTATTAAGTCACCTCTCCTCCTACTTCTCTCTAACGAAAGCAACCCCAAGTCCCTCAGCCTTTCCTCGTAAGACCTTCCTTCCATACCAGGCAACATCCTAGTAAATCTCCTCTGCACCCTTTCCAAAGCTTCCACATCCTTCCTATAATGCGGTGACCAGAACTGCACGCAATACTCAAGGTGCGGCCTCACCAGAGTTTTGTACAGCTGCATCATGACCTCGTGGCTCCGAAACTCGATCCCCCTACTAATAAAAGCTAACACACCATATGCCTTCTTAACAGCCCTATTAACCTGGGTAGCAACTTTCAGGGATTTATGTACCTGGACACCAAGATCTCTCTGCTCATCTACACTACCAAGAATCTTCCCATTAGCCCAGTACTCTGCATTGCTGTTACTCCTTCCAAAGTGAATCACCTCACACTTCTCCACATTAAACTCCATTTGCCATCTCTCAGCCCAGCTCTGCAGCCTATCTATGTCCCTCTGTACCCTACAACACCCTTCGACACTATCCACAAATCCACCGACCTTCGTGTCATCCGCAAATTTACTAACCCACCCTTCTACACCCTCATCCAGGTCATTTATAAAAATGACAAACAGCAGTGGCCCCAAAACAGAACCTTGCGGTACACCACTAGTAACTAAACTCCAGGATGAACATTTGCCATCAACCACCACCCTCTGTCTTCTTTCAGCTAGCCAATTTCTGATCCAAAGCTCTAAATCACCTTCAACCCCATACTTCCGTATTTTCTGCAATAGCCTACCGTGGGGAACCTCATCAAACGCCTTACTGAAATCCATGTACACCACATCCACGGCTTTACCCTCATCCACCTGTTTGGTCACCTTCTCGAAAAACTCAATAAGGTTTGTGAGGCACGACCTACCTTTCACAAAACCGTGCTGACTATCGCAAATGAACTTATTCTTTTCAAGATGATTATAAATCCTATCTCTTATAACCTTTTCCAACATTTTACCCACAACCGAAGTAAGGCTCACAGGTCTATAATTACCAGGGCTGTCTCTACTCCCCTTCTTGAACAAGGGGACAACATTTGCTATCCTCCAGTCTTCCGGCACTACTCCTGTCGACAATGACGACATAAAGATCAACAACAACGGCTCTGTAATCTCCTCCCTGGCTTCCCAGAGAATCCTAGGATAAATCCCATCTGGCCCAGGGGACTTATCTATTTTCACTCTTTCCAAAATTGCTAACACCTCCTCCTTGTGACTCTCAATCCCATCTAGCCTAGTAGGCTGTATCTCAGTAATCTCCTCGGCAACATTTTCTTTCTCTACTGTAAATACTGACGAAAAATATTCATTTAACGCTTCCCCTATCTCCTCTGATTCCGCACACAACTTCCCACTACTATCCTTGATTGGCCCTGTTCTAACTCTTATCATTCTTTTATTCCTGATATACCTATAGAAAGCCTTAGGGTTTTCTTTGATCCTATCCGCCAATGACTTCTCGTGTCCTCTCCTTGCTCTTCTTAGCCCTCCCTTTAGATCCTTCCTGGCTAGCTTGTAACTCTCAAGCGCCCTAACTGAGCCTTCACGTCTCATCCTAACATAAGCCGCCCTCTTCCTCTTGACAAGCGCTTCAACTTCTTGAGTAAACCACGGCTCCCTCGCTCGACAACTTTCTCCCTGCCTGACAGGTACATACTTATCAAGGACACGCATTAGCTGCTCCTTGAATAAGCTCCACATTTCGTTTGTGCCCATCCCCTGCAGTTTCCTTCCCCATCCTACACATCCTAAATCTTGCCTAATCGCGTCATAATTTCCTTTCCCCCAGCTATAATTCTTGCCCTGCGGTATATACCTGTCCCTGCCCATCGCTAAGGTAAACCTAACCGAATTGTGATCACTATCGCCAAAGTGCTCACCTACATCTAAATCGAACACCTGGCCGGGTTCATTACCCAGTACCAAATCCAATGTGGCATCGCCCCTGGTTGGCCTGTCCACATACTGTGTCAGAAAACCCTCCTGCACACACTGGACAAAAACAGACCCATCTAAAGTACTCGAACTATAGTATTTCCATAAGTACTGGAGAGCCATTCAGTTGCCGCACTGTCATTTAACAATGACCCTTCCGCTGGACTGCCAGACTCTGGTTGGATTTATTCCTGGAGGTTTCATCATGTGACCTCCCACGTCCAATCACCCCACCCAAAAGGCCTATTTCTCCTATTTTCAATATTTCTATAACGAATCTACCAAAGCTTTCAAGGTAAATGGGGAAAAAGAACGTCTTTTTTTTAAAAAAAAAAACCTCCATGATTCTTCCCCTGGGTGTTGCTTGCAGCAGAATTCAGGACAATAGTCTTCAATTCCTATAGAGTCCAGAGCAACCCTGGAGAGTTGGCAACCCAACTCTCCACAGTCCGTCCTGTCAGGGAGGTGCATGTGCTGTTGTGTGGACCATACTGATGCTGTAAAGAGGAACGTTATGGTGTGGTGAATGAGTAAGTCTTCACTAACTGACTGACGCTTGTATTTACCATCTGCAGGAAAGCAGGTTTCCTGCTTGTTTTAGTTGAAGTCCATAATCTCAGGCCCTCCTCTGCCGAAAATAACTCGATGGCTTTCACATTCAAAAAAGGCTGTTTTTGTTTTGCACTCCAACTAATGTGTGTTCTCATTGTCTCTCTGGAAATGTATGTGCAAATGTCTCTGGTTTCTTAAACCTGTGCTATTGTTTGTTAACTCAAAAACCTTACTTTGCATGACATGCACTGCAGATTTAAAGAGGTGTCTGGTTTGGTTCTGTAAATTGGAAAGTGATTACCTACAAAATAAACATACACTTACTCTAATATTCTCACTCTTACCCACGTCCTTTTTTTCCTCACTCTCCTCCCACCTCAATCTCCCCAAATCCTCTCCCTCAGCTTCCTGGACTTCTGACTCCTGGCCTTGCTCTCATTGGTTCTCTAGCACTCCCATTTTTCACATTTTCCTTTATGTCTTCACTGTCTCTGTGCTTACTGTCTTCCCGAGACCCTCTCTCTATCTCTTGCACACTCAGCATCCCACTTTTCCTGTTCTCTCACTTTTATATTCTCTCAATTCCTCACCTGGTTTTCCTCTCTTCCCCCCCCTTGCTCCCTTTTCCCCCCTGGTTTGTCAACCCCGTTCCCGGTTGCTCACTTGCTATCTCCTTCCTGCTGTCACTCATCACTTTTCTCTCGCACATACTCTGTCATGCTTTCATACACACACTCTGTTACTCTTGCAGACTCACACTCATTCTCACTCTTGCGCTTTCACACCCGTACGCTCACTGTCAATCTCACTCTGCCTCTCTCACAAAAAAAATACTAAGATGAGTTTGTATCCTTTCAAACACATTAGCCTAACTCAAGAAATGATAGTGGGGCCGGAGGACGATATGCCAGGAGTCCGATTGTCTTTTCTGATTCTCCAGTTAATACCCTGAATTCTGCCTCTTTCGTGGTAAGTCACAGAATCACACAGTTTGATTTTTTTTTTTTTATTCATTCATGGGATTGGGCGTCACTGGTCAGGCCAGCATTTATTGCCCATCCCTAACTGCCCTTGAGAAGGTGGTGGTGAGCTGCCTTCTTGAACCGCTGCAGGGAGTTCCAGGATTTTGACCCAGTGACAGTGAAGGAACAGCGATATAGTTCCAAGTCAGGATGCTGTGTGACTTGGATGGGAACTTGCAGCTGGTGATGTTCCCAAGCATCTGCTGCTCTTGTCCTTAGAGGTGGTAGAGGTCACGGGTTTGGAAGGTGCTGTCTCAGGAGCATTGGTGTGTTGCTACAATGCATCTTGTAGATGGTACGCACTGCTGCCACTGTGCGTCGGTGATGGAGGGAGTGAATGTTTGTGAATCGGGTGCCAATCAAGCGGGCTGCTTTGTTCTGGATGTTGTTGAGCTTTTTGAGTGTTGGAGCTGCACCATCCAGGCAAGTGGAGAGTATTCCATCACACTGCTGACTTGTGCCTTGTAGATTGGACAGGCTTTGGGGAATCAGGAGGTGAGTTACTTGCCGCAGGATTCCTAGCCTCTGACCTGCTCTTGTCGGCACGGTATTTATATGGCTACTCCAGTTCAGTTTCTGGTCAATGGTAGCCCCTAAGATGTTGATAGTGGGGGATTCAGCGATGGTAATGTCATTGAATGTCAAGGAGAGATGGTCATTGCCCGGCACTTGTGTGGCACAAATGTTACTTGCCACTTATCAGCCCAAGCCTGGATATTGTCCAGGTCTTGCTGCATTTCTACATGGACTGCTTCAGTATTTGAGCAGTCGCGAATGGTGCTGAACATTGTGCAATCATCAGCGAACATCCCCACTTCTGACCTTATGATTGAAGGAAGGTCATTGATGAAGCAGCTGAAGATGGTTGGGCCTAGGACACTACCCTGAGGAACTCCTGCAGTGATGTCCTGGAACTCAGATGTTTGACCTCCAACAACCACAGCCATCTTCCTTTGCGCTAGGTATGAGTCCAACCAGCGGGGAGTTTTCCCCCTGATTCTCATTGACTCTAGTTTTGCGAGGGCTCCTTGATGCCATACTCGGTCAAATGCTGCCTTGATGTCAAGGGCAGTCACTCTCACCTCACCTGTTCAGCTCTTTTTTTTGTCCATGTTTGTACCAAGGCTGTAATGAGGTCAGGAGCTGAGTGGCCCTGGCGGAACCCAAACTGAGCATCACTGAGCAGGTTATTGCTAAGCAAGTGCCGCTTGATGGCATTGTTGATGACACCTTCCATCACTTTACTGATGATTGAGAGTAGACTGATAGGGCGGTAATTGGCCGGGTTGGACCTGTCCTGCTTTTTGTGTACAGGACATACCTGGGCAATTTTCCACATTGCAGGGTAGATGCCAGTGTTGTAGCTATATTGGAACAGCTTGGCTAGGGGTGCGACAAGTTCTGGAGCACAGGTCTTCAGTACTATTGCAGGAATATTGTCAGGATCCATAGCCTTTGCAGTATCCAGTGCCTTCAGTTGTTTCTTGATATCACGCGGAGTGAATCGATTTGGCTGAAGTCTGGCATCTGTAATGCTGGGGACTTCAGGAGGGTGTCGAGCACTTCTGGCTGAAGATTGTTGCAAATGCTTCTGCCTTATCTTTCGCACTGATGTGCTGGGCTCCCCTGTCATTGAGGATGGGGATATTTGTGGAGCCAGCTCCTCCAGTTAGTTGTTTAATTGTCCACCACCATTCACGACTGGATGTGAGGACTGCAGAGCTTAGATCTGATCCGTCGGTTATGGGATCGCTTAGCTCTGTCTATTGCATGCTGCTTATGCAGTTTGGCATGCAAGTAGTCCTGGGTTGTCACTTCACCAGGTTGACACCTCATTTTGAGGTATGCCTGGTGCTGCTCCTGGCATGCCCTCCTGCATTCTTTATTGAACCAGGGTTGGTCTCCTGGCTTTATGGTAAAGGTAGAGTGGGGGATATGCCGAGCCATGAGGTTACAGATTGTGGTTGAGTACAGTTCTGCTGCTGCTGATGGCCCACAGCGCCTCATGGATGCCCAGTTTTGCATTGCTAGATCTGTTCGAAATCTATCCCATTTAGCACAGTGATAGTGCCACCCAACACGATGGACGGTATCCTCAGTCTGAAGGCGGGACTTCTTCTCCACAAGGACTGTGCGGTGGTCACTCCTACCAATACAGTCATGGACAGAAGCATCTGTGGCAGGCAGTTTGGTGAGGACAAGGTCAAGTATGTTTTTCCCTTGTGTTGGTTCCCCCACCACCTGCCGCAGACCCAGTCTAGCAGCTATGTCCTTTAGTACTCGGTCAGTAGTGGTGCTACCGAGCCACTCTTGGTGATGGACATTGAAGTCCCCCACCCAGAGTACATTTTGTGCCCTCGCCACCCTCTGTGCTTCCTCCAAGTGCTGTTCAACATGGAGGAGTACTGACTCATCAGCTGAGGGAGGACGGTAGGTGGTAATCAGCAGGAGGTTACCTTGCCCATGTTTGACCTGATGCCATGAGACTTCATGGGGTTTGGAGTCGATGTTGAGGACTCTCAGGGCAACTCCCTCCGTACTGTAGACCACTGTCCCGCCACCTGTGCTGGGTCTGTCCTGCCGGTGGGATAGGACGTTCCCAGGGATAGTGATTGCAGTGTCTGGGACATTGTCATTAAGGTATGATTCCGTGAGTATGACTATGTCAGGCTGTTGCTTGACTCGTCTGTGGGACAGCTCTCCCAACTTTGCCTAGGTCGATGCCGGGTGGTCCATCCGGTTTCATTCCTTTTTATTGACTTCGTAGCAGCTTTATACAACTCAGTGGCTTGCTACGCCATTTCAGAGGACATGTAAGAGTTAACCACATTGCTGTGGGTCTGGAGTCACATGTAGGCCAGACCAGGTAAGGACAGCAGATTTCCTTCCCTGAAGGACATTAGTGAACCAGATGGGTTTTTACAACAATCGACAATGGTTTCATGGCCATCATTAGACTAGCTTTTAATTCCAGATTTATTAATTAAATTCAAATTTCACCTTCTGCTGTGGTGGGATTCGAACCCATGTCTCCAGAGAAATACCCTGGGTCTCTGGTCCAGTGATAATACTACTACGCCACCGCCTGCCCCTAACTGCTTTAGTTGTGTGTGGCATAGTCCCTGAATGGGGAGATGCTGAGACTTGACTAGTATCTAATGGATTTAAGGGGAAGGATAAGGCTGGACGATGACTCACCAGCCCTCTCAGAATCTCCGTTTGTAGCTACCTTGATGGCTGAATGGTCATTTCTCGGCCAATTATGGAGCCATACAGACCTTGGGAGGACGCTTGGGCCTAGAGTGAGTTTGTGACTCATAATTAGAGTGCTACAGTTGGCCTCAGAACCTTCCAAGTGAGATTTTGAATCCTGATTGCTGTCCAGTGACCTCTGTGCGAAAGAGCCCGTATGTAGATGTTAGCTGCAATAGGATTACCAATAGCTGTGCTAACTCCAGATCCTTCTGCCTCCATCAACATGCTCCCTTCCTGCCATGTATTCTTGCATTTCTGTAGTGCCTTTCGTGATGTCAGAACTTCCCAAAGTGCTTCACAGCCAGTGAAGCAGTTTTGAAGTGTAGTCACTATTGTAATGTAGTGAACGATCCCACAACCAGCAATGAGATAATGAACAGATAATCTGATTTTTAGTGATAAATATTGGCCAGGACACTTGGGGAGAACTCTCTTGTTCCTTCTCGAAATAGTACACTGGCGGTATTGGCGGCCCCGGGACACACTGGCGATATTGCCGGACCCGGGGTATTGGCGGCCCCGGGACACACTGGCGGTATTGGCGGCCCCGGGTTACTGGCAGCATGGTGGTCCCGGGGCACTGGCGGTATTGGTGGCTCCGGGGTATTGGCGGCACTGACGGTATTAGCGGCCCCGGGACACTGGCAGTACGGCAGCCCAACAAGTGGAGAGAAGGAAACTTTTTGGATGACAAGGTAAGCTAGCTTGTGTGCCCATCAGTGCCCAGCTGAAGAACACCATGTTCCTGGGATTGGGATCAGCTTGCGTGCCTGATGCATCAATTAAGGACTGATATCTGTTGGCAGGGGATGGGGTGAAGGTTTAAATAACAAAAATGCACTGAGGGGTATTAAACAGAAAATGACTGTAAAATGTATGTTGATATTGATTTGTACTTCTTCACATGTCTCTCAAACTTTGCTTCTATGCTCTTCATCCTCATCCCATCTAGTAGCTTGATCTGCCTTATTTTGATGTTGGTTAGTTGTCACTCTGTTGTGTTCTAGAGTGCCAGTAATTGCTCGTGACCCTTCCCCGCTCTCTCTGCTATCTCCGTGTCCTCCTTCCCTGTCGAGCTTGTGATAACACTGTCACTTTATTATATAATGCTGGTAGCCTTTCGTATAGCCTCTGTGAAGCCAATAACACATGCTGCAATTTTTCCCTTTATAATTTGCCTGATGACCACAGCCTTCCCATCATTCATTACGAGGACCAGATCTCACAGAGTCTGAAAAGAGCTATGTGGTAAGAATTGATCCATATCTGCATCAAACAGGCCCGATCAGGGTCTTATCACATCAAAGCTTGGAAGCCAATGAGTTGAACTAATATTGGTAATTGCATACACATTGGGTTCAAGTAGCACTGTGATGTGCTTTAAATGGTAGATGTTAGTGGTGAGATAATGACTCCGAGTCGGTTGGTTTGTGTACTGTGTTTGACCAGTATCCACAAATGCATGGAATTCCGTGCTTCGAAGTAAGTCATTGACTGATAACTTGCATGATTATTAATAGTAAGCACTAACTGCCGCTGCTTTGTGCTACACTTTTTAATCCTTGAATTAAATCTGCGATTCTTCTATATCTTGCCTGTTTTTCCATGCTTACCTCTGGATCACTCTACACTCCACTGCGATTTCCTGGATCTCCGATTCCCCGTTAACTTGCTGGAATCCTGCGGTGCATTTGGAATGCTCCCCACCCCTCTCTTTCTTTCTGTTCGCTTGTCCCTTGATGCTCCTGGATGGTCCAACTGACAGGAGGCAGTCTGCAATGAGATCATGAACATTGCAGAAAAGTCTGTTCATTACTGCAGTAATCTTTCTCACCCGCTTCACTCTCGGCACAAGGTGTCTCCCCATGACAGTAAACAATCTTTCATCATTTCTCAGCAACCTCAGGGACAGCAGCGAGGGTCCAGCCATGAGAGGACACAGGCTACTACGCTGTAAGTATCCATCCATTGAGGTACCAAGCCATATTCCTTCCAATACCAAGCCATTCTGCAAACGGTGACCCAGTGGCACTGGGCCCCAGGTTTAATACCTGGTCAGTACTGGGTAGTAGGTGGCTTGCTGCAATCGGTTTCAGCAATTCTGAGCTTAGGAGGGAGAAGAAAAATGTTATTCCATATCATTACCCCAGCTTATTCTTCAGAATCTTCTCACTGGAAAGTGAGATGTGCGGACACAGCATTAGGTTTTGATCTACTGTTTTGAAAGCTGTTGACAACTTGCATTTATATAGAGCCTTTAGATTAGAAAAACATCCCAAGGTGCTTCATGGAAGAGTCTTCAGAGTAAAATTAACATTGAGCCAAAGGAGATATTAGAAAGGGCTGAATAAAAACTGGGTCAAAGAGCGAGGTTATATGGAGGAGAGAGAGAGGTGGAGAGGTTTACGGAGGGAATTCCAGAGAGTAGGGCCTAGACAGCTGATGGCACGGCTGCCAGTGGCAGAGCTAATGGAATGAGGGATGCGTAAGAGGTCAGTGTTAGAGGAACACAGAGTTTTCAGAAATAGGGAGTGGAAAGGCCATCCAGCTCGCTCTACAGCTCACTATGAAGAATGATTACTCGGACAAAGTGTCGGAGAAGCCAGTGCCCATGGAATGACCTCCAAGCAGCAGGGAAGAAGTGGGAGGTAGAAATTGGTGGGAATAGGAAAATTAGCTAAGGGAAAGAGGAAGCTAAAATGTTGCTTGTTTATAGCAGTGCATTTTCTCTGAGAAAAGAAAAGGCTAAGGGGTGTTTGTAAGGGTCGACATGGAGAAGATGTTTCCACTTGTAGGGAGATCAAAACTCAGGGCCATAAATATAAGATGAGAAATCCAATAGGGAGAAACCTCTTTACCCAGAGAGTGGTTAGAATGTGGAACGCACTATCACAAGGAGTGGTTGAGGCAAATAACAGATGCATTTAAAGGGAAAGCTTGACAGGTACATGAGGGAGAAAGGAATAGAAGGATACGTTGATGGGGTTAGATGAAAAATGGTGGGAGGATGGTCATGAGCAGCATCTACACCAATATACACCAGTTGGGCCGAATGGCCAGTTTCTGTACTGTAATGCCTTGTACTATTGAATACCTTTGGTGAAACAGTTTGTAAAGTCTTGTTAATATTGACGGGTCACTGTACTGTGGAGGGAAGGCAGCTCAACAGCCACCTGTCGCATTTGCTGCAACACGTTTTCATATTTCGGAATGTTTGCCAAACACTTTTGGATTTTGGAAAAAGATAACTCCTTTTAAAAGCTATTTTATACAGACAGGAATTGAAATGCCCACTTGGTCCCTTCAGTTAAGTAAGACACCTTAGGAAATGTCACAGATTGTAAAGCACTTTCTCCCTGTTTCATGTGTGTCTTTGTGGTCAATCGGGGAATGCATTTGAAATTCCAAGGTGATACAATCTTTCTTTTGTCTTTTTTTCACCTCTACCCCTTTTTCTGTCTCCTCTCTATTCTACTTCTCGCTTTCTGCACTCACGCATTCTTCCCTACCCTCCCTCACGCCCTCTGCCCTCCCCGTTCCCTCACGCGCCCTCTGCCCTCCCCGTTCCCTCACGCCCTCTGCCCTCCTGAGTCCAAGCATTTGGAATCAAAGTTAGGAGGAGTTTTTAAGAAAAGGCGGGTGGGGTCATTCTTCTCATAAAGTGATCACGAGGGGACCTCATTATAGAAGGTGCTTTTGAAGGGTCCAAGTACCAGGGATGCAAGTTAATATTGAGAAAATTATGAGTAAGAAGTGAGTTAAGGAGGAAGGCACAATAGATTTGTGTTATAAGAGTAGAGTAGGATACAGTAGGTGGAGTAGATTGGAATAGGTACAGTTGATTCTATCAAAAAAAATGTCAGATGCAATAGCCTATTCTTTGTCCATGTTCACGTCTATGTTTCAAAATACCCAGGAGAGGCACATCGGCATCTTGACCAATACAACATCAGTTGGGTGGGGCAGACTGGGCAGAGAGAGACAGAGCAGAGTACAGGCTGCTTATTTGCTGAAGTTATCTCATAATACAATATCTCATTGGAAAAAAGTTATTTGGCTGCACCTATTTATGGATCTTTACAACTTTGTTTTGGAATTATTTCTTTTCTTCAAGCTTCCAAGCCTTGTACAGCTACATCCCACAGAATGAAGATGAGCTGGAGCTTAGAGAAGGAGATATTGTGGATGTATTGGAGAAGTGTGATGATGGCTGGTTTGTTGGTAAGTATTGGATCTTACTGGAACAGAATATATGGAGGATGTAATAATGGTTGGAATGATATCAGGGCTGTCCTCTCTTTGTGGGGCTCAGATGATGCATTATAGCAAATTTAAAGAAAGAACCTACTTGCATTTATCTAGCACCTTTCACGTCCTCGGAATATTCCAAAGCATTTCACAGCCAATTGGGTAGTTTTGCAGTGTAGCCACTGTTGTAATGTAGGGAAATGGGGCACAGAAAGGTGCCACAAACCGGAAAGACATAAATGACTGTAGTGTTTTGGTGATGGATAGCGACAGGAATGTGAATCTGTGTTGTCCTGCACCCTTCCCCCAAGCCCGCAGACACTTTGGCCAATTGTATCATCCTGCTGCCACTCACCCTGACATTGGCTAAGAGAGCACAGACAAGTACTGAACCTGTTCCCTTCCCAGTCCGTATGGCTCCCTCGCAATCAGTTGCACTTCCCCATTACTCATATATAAGGAACCAAAGGTAAGCCCTTGTGTTAGCTGAAGCGACTACCCCCATGGTACTCGAGCAGATGCCATGTCTGTTGCTAATTTGCACAAGTTTCCCACTGACCAAAAAACAACCAGGAAAGGGACAAAGTGCCAGTGATTCTACATGTTACACAAAATACCCCACTCTGGAGTGCAGTAGCAAAGGTGTCATTAAAAGAAACACTTGCATTTATATAGCACCTTTCAGAAAGTATTTCAGAGCCGGCAGATTTCACCAGAATAATACCAAGGTGACATTATCAGGATAGGTTGCATAAACTCGGTTTGCATTCCCTCGAGTTTAGAAGATTAAGGAGAGATATGATTGAGGTATTCATAAATGTGAAAAGGATTTGATAGTCTAGATATGGGGAAACTATTTGCTGTGGTGGGGGAATCCAGATCAAGATGGCAGAACGTTAAAATTAGAGCTAGGCCTTTCAGGAGAGAACTCAGGAAACACTTTTACACACAAAGGGTAGTTGAAATCTGGAACACTGCCAAAAGGCAGTAGTTGCTGGGACAGTTGGAGCTTTTAAGACCGATCAGTAGATTTTTGTAAGAAGAGGGTATCAAGAGATGGGGCAAAGATTGGTAAATGGGATTAAGGTACAGATCAGCCATGATTTAATTGAATGGTGGAACAGGGCCAAGGGGTTAAACGGCCTCCTGCTGTTCCTAGCATAGTAGTAGTCACTGTTGTTTTGCAGCAGTTAAATTGGGCATAGCAAGATCCCACAAACAATCATGAGATTACTGACCAGATTGTCTGTTTTTAGTGATGGTGGTTGAGGGGTGGGTATTGTCCAAGAGACCAGGTAGAACTCTGCTGCCCTTTTTTGAGTACTGCCATGGGATATTTTATATCCAGCTGAGCAAGCAGATGGGGCCTCGGTGTTTTGGGTCATTCAGAAGACTCCTGCAACAGTGCAGCACTGCATTAGTACCTAACTCGGGCAGAAATGACTCGACCTCATTGTCCAGAAGAGGAAATGTTGCCATGTTTAAGAAACATATCCCAGCTAATTTTTTTGTTGACCAGTTAACGTGTCCCTTTCTGGTGCTGGTTGTGAAAGGTCATTGGGAGACCTTTTTGCTCATACCATCATGTCCGTGGTGTGTTTAAAATCCACTGGGCGAAGGCAGACGAGGCCTTGGTTTAACAAAACAAAGGCAAAATATTGCAGATGCTGAAAATCTGAAATAAAAACAAAGAGCTGGAAATACTCAGCAGGTCGGGCAGCATTTGGGGAGGGAAACAGTTAACATTGCAGGTTGATGACCATTCATCAGAACTCCTTGGTTTGACACTTCATTTGAAAGATGGCAGTGCAGCACTGCCTCCAGTACTGCACTATAGTGTTGCCCTGGATCAGGTAGTCAAGTCTCTCTCTCGAGTGGAGCTCAAATCTTCTGATGCACTGAGTTAAGCTGACATTTGAAGCCCAACATATTCAAATTGATTGACTGATTTTTTTTAAAAACAGGGACGTCCAGAAGATCTAAACAATTTGGTACCTTTCCGGGCAACTATGTAAAGCCACTGAATTTGTAGTGCTGGGGATGTCATTCGTCTTTGGTGGATAAATGGCCCCTGCCCCCGACGTTGATGGAGGATCCTGGAGCTGTTGATTGGACCGAACAGTACATCAGAGTCTGTAACTTGGCATAAACATTCTGCTTATAATATTAAGTGTCTTTACTTTCACCGAACAAATATGGAACGCACTGAGCAAGAGAGAAAGTGTGAGTGGTACGTGAGCTTAGGGTGTGAGGTTGCTGAACACGGGAATGTATCGGCCATATTGGCTCAGCTGCAGATGGGCCAGGGTTTGATCTGTTGAGATGGGAAGACAAACACCCAACATAGGTTAAAGCCGGACTCTGTTTTCTACACTGTGCCCCACACATTAAGAGCCCTGCGTTGGCCAAGTTAATGGTTTACCGTCTGACTGAGACACAGAAGAAGAGGGTTGGGCAGCTGAGTTTCTGATGGGGAAAGGTGCACGATTAGAAGATGGGGCTGATGTTTGCAGAGCCCTGACTTTTGTTGATGACGAGAATGGAATGGAAATCAAACGCAGAAGAGTTTATAGCCGCTGGTATCCGTTTACTGCCTGATACAGTGCATGTCCTCTGATCATCACCTGTAACCTCTCCCTTTCTACTGTATTTTGAATTGCTTTATTATATTTAAAAAAAACTAACACAGGTAGAACTGACTAAACCTCATTCCCCAAATGAGGAAATGTTGCCCCATTTATCAAAGGCATCACAGCTATTTTTGGGGGGGCTGATGCTTTTTTAGAATGAGTTTCTTTTAACACATTTGTTAACAATTGATGACCTCCACTTAGAGCTGCAACACTTCCCTAATATTTTTCAGCCTCACAACCAGTATATATATTAAAATAAAAAGCACACCTTTCCCCCATACCCAAAGGGAATCACCCCATTGCAGGGGTAAAGCTTTTTGTAAATATGTACATTTGATTTTGTACAAAAATATGTACTTATCCTGTATAGAAAATAATAATTTAACAGAAGGAATTTAAATGGCGGACTGAAAGCAGAAAAAACACTCCTCACAGCTCTTTAATTTTACAGTTTATCTGAAAGAAAAGGAACTCAGTACAGCATATCTGAGGGAAATGCTTGGCACCAAAACACAGCACATGTAAATTGTGTGTTTAGAAAAAACAAAATCACCATGCGCTGGGGAATTATCCTCTCGTTTGTGCAGGAAATTCAACAGCAAAATCACTTTAATTTCTGTTTAACGTGCAAAAACTTCCCTTCAGTTGCACCAGTAAATCACTGACCGACTGCAGTATACTGACTGTATGTAATCAAAACACTTTTGTGCATTTTATTTACCACTTTTCCATGAGCTGCAAGTCTTTGTAACCGTACATTGCAGCACATCTTCTGTTGAGCTATTTTCTTTATTGCTGTGGTTCATGATTTAATAATGAAGATAAGAGCATCTATTTACTGCTGTGGTTTCAAAATGCAATGTTTAATAAACTTTATTCAAGCCACTGATGTGTCCTGGAATCTGTGCCCTCAGTTGCCAACCCTTCTGCCACTGGAAGTAGTTTCTCCCTATGTACTCAATCAAAAGCAGTCATGATGTTGATCACCTGTATTAAATCATTTCTTAACCTTCTCTGCTCTAAGGAGAGCAACCCCACATAACTGAATTCCTGCATCTCTGGCACCTTTCTAATAATATTTTCTCTGCATTCTTTCTAAGGCCTTGACATCCTTTCCAATGTGTGATGCCCAGAATTGGACACAATATCCAGTTGAGGCCTAACCAGTGATTTATAAAGGTTTAGCATAACTTTCTTGCTTTTTTTTTTACTCTATGCTTTTATTAGTAAAGCCATGTGTTACGACTAGGAGAGAACGGTGTCTAGGGGTCTTCACCTGGTCGTATTAGATTAGAGATACAGCACTGAAACAGGCCCTTCGGCCCACCGTGTCTGTGCCGAACATCAACCACCCATTTATACTAATCCTACACTAATCCCATATTCCTACCAAACATCCCCATCTGTCCCTATATTTCCCTACCACCTACCGATACTAGTGACAATTTATAATGGCCAATTTACCTACCAACCTGCAAGTCTTTTGGCTTGTGGGAGGAAACCGGAGCACCCGGAGAAAACCCACGCAGACACAGGGAGAACTTGCAAACTCCACACAGGCAGTACCCAGAATCGAACCCGGGTCCCTGGAGCTGTGAGGCTGCAGTGCTAACCACTGCGCCGCCCTAAACAGCGTTTAATTTTAAACAGTGTTTTGAGCTCCCCCTTTGTGAATCCTTGTTCACACTTTCAGGACTCCACTGGAGGCATAGAGTGCAAACGTTTGAGGGAGAATTGGATAGATATTTGATGGGGTGTTCGATATGGTGACTGGCCATCATGATTGACAAGTTCTTTCTGTTCTTGTGCTTTCCTATATATGTCTCTCTTTTATTGAACTGTTCATTAAGTAATGCTAATAATAATAACCTCCTCAAGTATCAGTGTAGCTCTTTTTCAAAGCTTTCAATTAGCCCTAAACCAGCTCCCTTATCTGGGAGTCTGTTATGTATCCCCATTACGCTGCGAGACAACACTTTTCTAAACTCCAACCTCAGACAAGGCTTGTGGATGTTGTACTCCTGTCGACCTCCTCTTGCTCAGTGTTTGAGTTAACAAGCTGGTTTACTTCAGCCTTTATCTGTGTCCTTTATCACATTTCCCCTCAGTCTGCTCCAACGAAAATAAATTTTGTTAATGAGCCTTTCTTCGTAGTTTGATCCCTTGAGACCCAGAAATCATCCTGGTATCTCTTCCTGAACCTTATCTAAAGGAGCAACATCAATTATTTAGGAGCGTGGGCACGCTGTAGACCATGGGCTGAATTTAATGATCCCGCCGCCGGTCCTGGCCCCGTAAAAGGCAGCGTTCCCGTGCGTCACATGCGGCGCTCCACCGCGATTACATGGTGGATGGCCATTTAGCCTATTGGAGGCGCCATTCACCCCTAATCACATGCTAGGCGGGAGGTGAGATGCCGATTACAGCATCAGCTGACAGCGAATCAGTTGCTGGCACCATCTTTAAAAGCCTGCCAGCCCTGCAATCACTCCTGCCTTGCAGTCAATAGAAGCTCTGTGTAATGTGAAGCATAAAAATTTACAGTGCTGTTCCCTACACCTCCCAACCCCTCAGGAAAGAGTGAACAGAATGGCCCAGGGTAGACCAAGGGTGGCCTGACGCTTCAGTGATGCCTCCCTGAAAATTCTACTCCAGGCTACAAGGGAAAGATGGGAGGTTCTCTTCCCCAATGATGGAGAGAAGAGGTTCTGCCGCCTGACAAAGCAAGCCTGGGTGGAGATCGCAGAGGAGGTCAGTAGCCATGGGGTCACCCGACACGATTGGGTCCAGTACAGGAAGAGGGTCAATGACATCCTGCGTTCAGCCAAGGTGAGTGCTCTTTTTCGGGGTTTGCACATGACTACAGGGTGTGCGACATGGTGAGAGTGCAACTGCCAGTGCAATGACAGAGAGGTTATAACCTCCTCATGACAGATCCATGGTTGCATCTGGGCTACACGCTACCTGTGTCCATAGCTCATCTCCAGTAAATCCCGTGTTAGCGTATGTCATTATGAGATATATCAGACCCCCATTTGGGAAGGTGGGCCCATTGTAGCAGAAATGTCATGGTGATACTGATGCCAATTTATAATTTCTCCATCCTTCCTCTTGCAGGAGAAGAGGGCCCATAACAGAAGGGAGGCAGCCAGGACTGGTGGAGGGGTCCTTGACATTCGCCCTCTAAGCCATGCCGAGGAAGAGGCTTTAGAACTGGTGGGGAGCCAGGGCGGACATGCAATACCTGATGGGGATACTGGAGTCCCTGCGCAAGAGAGTGATTATTGCCATTCATTAAAAAGTTGATGAATGATGGAGAACCACATCAGGCATGTTTGGCAGTAACGAGACATGTGCAGCTTAACACATATATGTTTGTGTTTTCTTATGCAGGTCGAAGTTCACAGGTGACCTCAGCCACAGAGGGACATCTATCAACCTCTGAGGAGGAGGACCACTCAGAGGATGCACTATCCCATGATTCTCCTGCACCTTCCACCAGTGCATATACTTTCACCTCGGTGGGTAATCGATCAGCGTTAGAATCAGGGTCACAATCTGGTGAGAGCACAGCACACACCAGAGCAGCTGGATGAGGCTGAGACAGCCGAGACCTCCGAGAGACTGTGGGTGTCCAGGCCCATGCTGAGCCCCAGGATGATGATGAGCCTTTGATGTCGACAGCACAGGGCATGCTGGAGTTGCAGAGAGGGGTAAGGCAACATCTGGCAGAGATGCCAGACACCATGCACAGCCGTGAGCAAACAATGGAGGAGTCCATCCATGTCATGACTTGTGAGGCTTGTGAGCACATGGCATCCTCCATCTCTAGGTTGGTGACCCTCATGGAGAGCCAGGTCCCACAGATACACGAGGACCTGCACACCAGTGTCTTAGCCATGACCTCAAACCAGCAGGGGCAATATGAGAGAAGGACCAGGAGCCTGGAGACTTCTCCCGGTCCTCGTCCTTCTCTGGTGAGCAGGGAGGTTCCAGTGAGCCTTGAAAGGGAGGAGGCGAGGTTGCCCTCCACATCTAGGAGCTCCCCTCAGGGCACTCCAAATGTGGACACTGGCTCCCTAGCCCTTCCACCAGTAAACCCAGATCCAGCAGCCACGACGCCTGAGGAAAGTCCTGCACCAATGCAGGAAACCCTCAAACAGTCGGGGCCCTCATGCACCCAGAGAATGGCCACCGAAGTCACCACAAGCCAAGGGGCATCCTGATCAGCAGCCTGCCTGCAGCCCAGCTGCCAGTGCAGGGATCACAACGTGTAGCAGCACCCATAAACGTATTAAGAGAAGCACCTAGCTACACTTGGGTGTTGCAATTATGTTCTTTGGAATTTATTTAAACATTCTTTTGTGCCAACCATTAGCCATCATTATGTGAAACACATATTCCATTGCCTGAATTGTGAGCTTCTGACTGTCATCCTACCCCTCAGTGCAGTGCCAATGTGACCACGGCCCTCATTATCATGACAATGTGACTGCAGATCTCATTAACATATGCTCTCCCATGGGCACTAGCACACATTGCAGTTGGTTGACATTCAGGGAACACAGATGGAAAGCAGGCGGAAGACTACATGCATGAAGGTGAATCTTTATTGGATTCTCAGTGAGTGACATCAGGGTGTCTGAAAGCAGGCCACTGAGGTTGTCTCTTGCCTCCTTTGCATGTTGCTCAATGTGTCTGGTCTTCATCGCTGTGCTCTAATCATCCATTGTTGCTTGCCTCTGCCTTTCCTCTGTGTCCTCATCGTCGGAGGATGATTGTCACTCAGGCATACCTTTCTCTTCTAAGGCCTCTCGCTCTGTTATGCTAGATTGTACATAGCACAGCAAACTACCATGATACACGAGACCCTCGCTGAGCCATACTGCAGGACTGATCGAGGCAGTGGAACCTCATCTTCAGCAGCCCAATGGCGTGCTGGATGGTTGCTTAGGTGGAGCCATGGCAAGTGTTATACCTGTCCTCCGCAGCAGTGCAATGGTTCCTCACAGGCGTCAGTAGCCCTTGTCCCCAAGAATCCACCACGAGGACAAGCAGGGAGATTGAAAAGCTGAGGCACCTGGGACTCTCGAAGTACGTAGGCATCATGCTTGTTTCCCAGGAAGTGGGCACACACCTGCAGGAAATGCTTTTGGTGGTCACAGAACAGTTGAACGTTGATTGAATGGAAGACCTTCCTGTTGATGAAGGTGGCTGGCTGGTCCATGGGAGCCTTGATGGCCACATGCATACAATCTATTATACCTTGATTCTGTGGAAATCCAGCTATGGTCCCGAAACCCATGGCCCTCTTGGCCTGACTGTCAGGGTCAGTCCGGTAATGCACATAGTCACCGGCCCTCTTGAACAGGGTCACCTCCTTGATATAGCAGTGGACTGCAGTCTGAGAGACCCCACACATGTCCCCAGTGGATCCCTGGAAAGATGCAGGTGCGTAGAGGTTTTGTGCCACGGTAATCTTGAGAACCACTGGCATAGGGTGAGCCCCCCCGCCCCCCCCCCCCCCAAATTCCAGAGGTCGCAAATCGTCCTGCAGAAGGTCGCATAAGTTGGTGATGGCCTCCCTGGGGAGCTGTAGTCTTCACTGACTGTTTCGCTCAGACATTTGGAAGTAGCTGATGCGAGTCCTGTAGCCTTTCTGGCATACACGGGCTCTTCTTGACCTGGCCGGCTGCTGCTGCTCTCATCGTGGAACTTCGGGGTCAGGCGCAACTGCCTCTTGGACCTGCCTCTGTCAGAGGTGCCTCAACACGCCAAGGGAATCCAAAAACACAGGGTGTATGAGACCCATGTCAGGTGTCCTGGGGTCTTCGGATCACTTCAGATGCAGAGACAACCCTGCCTTGGCAACTGTGTCTATCGCTATTTGCTCAGCAGAATGTTCCTCAGAACTCAATCTTACTGATGGGCCACTGTTATATTTGTCGAAGGCTTGTAAGACGTCATCAAACTTGTCTGAAGCCTCATTTGTACTTGCCTTATGATTATGTAATCTGCAATTGCCCCCATGGAGTGTAGAAGAGTATTGACTTGCTCAGCCTCAGATTTGGAGTGTAGCTGAGATGGTATGCTAAAGCTTAGAAAAAAATTTTTCCAGATCAACCAATTCTGTATCTGAGTGGGTCCTTCTGTATTCTGGAAGCTTTCAGGCATCGTGTATTCCAAATCCATTTTTTCCTACCTCTTTCGGATTTTTCTTTAATTGAAGAAATTTTTCTTTGCTTTAACGGAGATGTTTCCGCTCTTTTCGGGTGTTCCCGTGCTTTTTCTCTGTTGCCGACACCGGACTCGCCCTCGCAAGGGATCAACTTTTTTTTAACCTCGCCTGCCCAGTGCCAATAAACAATAAATGCACCCTTTCCAAAAGGTTTCTCACACGATCCCAGACTGTCGCTCAGCACTGTGACTTGCAGCCCGATCGCTGGACCTGGATTCTGCTTTCAGACCACCACGTTTCTGGTGCAGCTTGAATGCCCGCACACCTGACTCACCAACTGTCCATCTCTTCCTTCGGCTACGGAGCAGCTCTGGAGCTCATTGCAGTCTCCCTTTGAGATCTGCCGTCCTCTTGGCACATCTGTATGTGGTGAGGTCTTTCAATAATTTCTGGATGTTTTCACCACTGCCACCACATCGTATATTGTTAGCATAGTTCGAGCATTGTTTACAGATGCCTTGGACTCTTTGTAAGGCTAAATAGTAACTTGTTTATTCTATATTCATAACTATTTACCATTAAGCAAGTCCAGTGAGCACCCCGCATGATGCTTCCAGCTTCTTCCAAGCCTAAGACCCATGTGACTATTATATCATCATCACTACAGTGTCTCAAACATTAACCCTTTAAGACCCTGATACTATAGCCACCATCTTTTCCAGCAGCGTGAACCATCATACACAGTAACCATAGTAGTTATGAGACCCTCTGATGCCCACCCACACAGAACCTAACCCTCTGAGAGCCCTTGATATACACAACCCCAGTTCAGAGCCCCCGATAGACACTAGCTCCTTGCAGGCTCCCCGATAGACACAACCCCCTTGCAGAGTCAGCAGAGCGACAATAGTCTCAGAAACCCCCCACTTCCCCATGCTGCAAAGGTCAGGATACCTCCCCTTCGCGGCACTGAGGCCTCTCACTGCAGTGCCTCCAGGTTTTAACAGTCACAAAGCTGAAGGCATGTGAGTACCACACACTGGTCACAAATCACAGTCCACTCATTAAATCATAGATAATTACATTTAAGTTCATGTTAACCAGTACTTCAGCAATTTAAAATAGATTCCTGTCACGTTGGGGCATCAGTTCCGCCATTGTATTTCCCCGCCATGAGCAAAATCAGGAACCTATGGAACGATGCCAGATTTCAGGGTGGATGGCTCCTCCAACCCCTCCAACACCATATCCACCTTAAATGGCCACACAAAGTTCAGCCCATGTTTCATCGAAACTGTTATTTCTGTGGTAAATTGGTCAAGGGAGAAAATCCAGCACCATTTTGATCTGGCTGCACTGCGAAGACCTCAGGTAATATTCCCCAGAAACAGTATCTTTCCTTTGTCTTGTTACTTTTTCTCCCCAAGCCTCTATCAAGTCCCACTTCAGGAGCAAAGGTGAAATAAAAAGGTCATGGGACATAGCAGTACTTAAAGATCTAGCCATGGTTCAGAGGGTAACCTCTCACCTCTTGAGTCAGAAGGTCGTAGGGTCAAGACCCCCTCCAGAGACTTGAGCACGAAATCTCGGCTGATGTTTCAGTGCAGTATTGAGGGAGTGGTGCACTCTGGGTGGTGTCGACTTTCAGAGTTGAGGCCCCATCTGCACTCTCAGGTGGATGTAAAAGATCCCAGGGCTCGACTTCAAAGACGAACAGGGCACTTCTTCCTGTTGCTAGGGCCAATATTTATCCCTCAACTAAACATCGCTAAAATGGATTTTCTGGTCATTTATTGCATTCCTGGTTTGTGAGATCTTGCTGCGGACACATTGGTGCTGTGTTTCCTTCATTAAAATACTTATTTAATTAGTATTTAATTAGCTGTAATAAGTATTTGGCTACTTTGAGGTCATAAAAGGCTACAGAAATGCCAGTTTTTTCAATTGCACAGCCCCCTGACAACCCAGGGTTCAAGTTGACCCCAATGGCTTTTTCAGGTAAGGTAGCTTGGGTATCGCCCCATGAAATTTTGTTTTTGCCTGTGAGCAGAGTTAGGGAGTGAATTTAAATCTCAATCTTTCAAACAATCAACAAAGTTCTATTGACGTATTGAAGCAGTTCAAGCTAGAGATAACATAATGGCATAGAAAAAAATAATGCAGCTATCAGTAAGAAAGAAATAGAATCCATGTGGATAGAGGCAAAAGATAATAAAGGATATGCAGCAAGACTTGGGTATTCTCGTACAGCAGTCGCTGAAGGTAAACGTGCAGATCCAACAGGCAAATGGTATGTTGGCCTTCATGGCGAGAGGATTTGAGTACAGGAGCAGGGATGTCTTGCTGCAATTATACAGGGCCTTGGTGTGACCACACCTGGGATATTGTGTGCAGTTTTGGTCTCCTTATCTGAGGAAGGATGTTCTTGCTATAGAGGGAATGCAGCGAAGGTTTACCAGACTGATTCCTGGGATGGTGGGACTGACGTATGAGGAGAGATTGAGTCGGTTAGGATTATATTCGCTGGAGTTCAGAAGAGTGAGGGGGGATCTCATAGAAACCTATAAAATTCTAACAGGACTTGACAGGATAGATGCAGGAAGGATGTTCCCGATGGTGGGGGAGTCCAGAACCAGGGGTCAAGGTCTAAGGATACGGGGTAAACCTTTCAGGGCTGAGATGAGGAGAAATTTCTTCACCCAGAGAATGGTGAGCCTGTGGAATTCGCTACCACAGAAAGCAGTTGAGGTCAAAACAGTGTATGTTTTCAAAAAGGAGTTAGATATAGCTCTTGGGTCTAAAGGGATCAAAGGGTATGGGGCGAAAGCAGGAACAGGTTACTGAGTTGGATGATCAGTCATGATCATAATGAATAGCGGAGCAGGCTCGAGGGGCCGAATTGCCTACTCCTGCTCCTAGTTTCTATGTTTCTCTAAAGTACACTAATAGGTGTAGTCTACAGACCACCTAATGATAGAAGGGAGGTGCAGGAAGAAATCGACAGACGAATTGGGGAAATAATGATGCGAGAAGTCAACTAACCCCAAAATTAATTGGCCAGAGGAGGTAGGTAAATGGAAAAATGTGCCTACAATGTGTACAGAACTTAATTTTTTTTTGTGGGATGCAGGTGTCACTGGCTAGCCTTGAACTGAATGGCTTGCTAGGCCATTTCAGAGGCTGTTAATAGTCAACCACATTGCTGTGGGTCTGGAGTCACATGTAGGCCAGACCAGGTAAGGACAGCAGATTTCCTTCCCTAAAGGACATTAGTGAACCAGATGGGTTTTTACAACAATCGACAATAGTTTCATGGCCATCATTAGACTATCTTTTAATTCCAGATTTATTAATTAAATTCAAATTTCACCTTCTGCTGTGGTGGGATTCGAACCCATGTCCCCAGAGGAATACCCTGGGTCTCTGGGTTACTGGTCCAGTTATAATACTACTACGCCACCGCCTGCCCCTAACTGCTTTAGTTGTGTGTGGCATAGTCCCTGAATGGGGAGATGCTGAGACTTGACTAGTATCTAATGGATTTAAGGGGAAGGAAAAGGTTGGAGGATGACTCACCAGCCCTCTCAGAATCTCCGTTTGTAGCTACCTTGATGGCTGAATGGTCATTTCTCGGCCAATTATGGAGCCATACAGACCTTGGGAGGACGCCTGGGCCTAGAGTGAGTTTGTGACTCATAATTAGAGTGCTACAGTTGGCCTCAGAACCTTCCAATCGACAATGGTTTCATGGCCACCATTAGACCAGCTTTTTAAATCCAGATTTCATTAATTGAATTCAAATTTCACCATCTGCTGTGGTGGGATTCAAACCCATGTCCCCAGAGCATTAGCCTGGGCTCTGGATTACTAGTCCAGTGCCATTACCACTACGCCATCTACCTCTTCAAGCTAAAAGGACCACTGAATTCAGCTAGAAACCAGCCAAATCCCAAGCTTCACAGACTGTATCTTTTTTTATGGACTCTAACTCAATCAATCTACGTTTCCCCACTCTGTAACCTATTTGTGTATGTGTAAACCTCTAGTGTATGTGAAAGCTGGACCATAGTTTATTATTTTACTTAGTTTGGTTTGAGGACAATAAAGTTAACCTCTTTCTTTATTAAACTCAAGAAAACCTGTCCGATTGGTTCTTGTTATGATCATAGGAAGTAAGTAATCAAACACCTACTGAATTGACCAGTAAATCTACTTTTTAAGAGTTAAACCTGTTGTGGTCAAACAAGGAGAGGGAAATCCTTCGACCCCTCCTCACTTGACTGTCACAGTACCATGGCAGGAGTCAGCACATTGGCCAGAAAAAGCAGTCTCATGTAACTTTTCTGGGATTCCTTGTGGGCCAGAGGAAGCAAGATTTTTCCTCCAAGACATACAAGGAGTATTTGGACCTTCCCTCTCCCTCCCAGCATGACAACTGCTGCCAAACCTACTTTCCAGCACTAACTTAATAGCAGGGATTGTTGCCTTGGGTCCTCAATGCTCTTGCCCTCCCTGACTAATTTCCACTTCCATTTGTTGGCCCTGACATCAATCCCATATGTTTTCAGTTAGAGACAGTGCTGCTTTATTTAAATAATGCCCAGGAGTTAAATTAGCTTGAGCATCTGGTTGAACTTCTCTTCCGCTTGCACACCCCAAATTAAATTCAACCCTGTAAGACACTTACAAAAGGGGTCTCACTTTCCTCTAAGGTCCTGAACCTATACTGAGTATCAATTGCAGAAAACAGACTTTGGATACAATTTCCAATTTATGTGGAACACCTTTATTAACTCACCAACCAAGAAGTATATACTTACAACACCAGTTGCTTAGTGGTCCTGCGTACAGGTGTTCATTCCTGGGTGGTCAGGTCTGCTGAACGACTTTTCCCGCACAACTTCCTGTTACTGACCAAGTCACATTTCTTGGCTGCAGCAGCGATGTCCTTGTGAGCTGTGGATTTATACCCCTTTCTGGTCCCTCAACATATAATGTAATCTTTTGAATTGGGTCATCCGATTGGGTTTCTGTGCCTTATCAATCCCACCCTGGCTATGCAAGACCACCTGCATGTGGTCATGTCCTGCTCTCAGCAGGAGGGGTCTTAGGTGCATACCAGCCATGCATGTGATATCTGCATCTTGATAAGGCAAGAAGGAAACCATTCACAGATATTTCAAAAGGTCATTGTCCATGAGTGTGTTTTTTTTTAGAGATACAGCACTGAAACAGGCCCTTCGGCCCACCGAGTCTGTGCCGACCATCAACCACCCATCTATACTAATCCTACACTAATCCCATATTCCTACCACATCCCCACCTGTCCCTATATTTCTCTACCACCTACCTATACTAGTGACAATTTATAATGGCCAATTTACCTACCAACCTGCAAGTCTTTTGGCTTGTGGGAGGAAACCGGAGCACCTGGAGAAAACCCACGCGGACACAGGGAGAACTTGCAAACTCCACACAGGCAGTACCCAGAATTGAACCCGGGTCACTGGAGCTGTGAGGCTGCGGTGCTAACCACTGCGCCACTGTGCCGCCCATTATGACAAGCTGTTTGATGTTTTAACAACCTAGGCTACCACATCAGTGGTATGTTCTGTCGGTGTGTGTATGTGGGGCTCCTTGTTCAGTTACATTGTCTTTTATTTTTAAAAACCCCAGCGATGATGTCTGCAGTCAGAATTCTTCTCCCATCGTCCCTGATGTCCTTCGCCTCCGCATTTGTACCACCGGGTGAGCTCCACGTGCCAGTCCACACCACAACTGGTTAATTTTACTGATGAACAGAAATGTAGGAGATATTAACAAATGCCTCACAGTATATCAAAAAATATAAGAGATATCCAAATGCCTTACAAACCGCAAAGAATCAACAGCCAAACCATACAGTGCTTGTGAGGAAGAGCTGAGAGCTCTGTACTGCAAATCTATTACAAGTAGAAAAGCTCAACAAGGGAGGAATTCAACAACAGGAGCTAAGCAAACATTCGCTCAATTCTCTGCTTTATTATGTTTAGTTTGTTGTACTGAGAATTGAAGAATAGGAGATTGGAGATCAAAAAGCACTAGATGATTTGCCCCAACTCCCCTCTTATCCCACCCCCACAAAAAAATCTTTAATTTTCAAGATCAACTGGTTTGTAAGAAAAAAAATCTCACAACGCAATTAAGTGAAATGTGACTGAGCCCGCACAGAATTGGTAACACTCCTGAGAATCAAAGACATTGAAATTACTGTCATGCTGGACTCCCACCTACCAAGAATGAGGCATATTGATTTTGCCATATGGACATTAAATTTCAAACTGTTGCTGAAGTGAGGAAAGGACTTGGTTAAAAAAAAAACACCAGGCCCTTGGCTGGAAAGACATTTGCATATTAGGAGACAGTGCTTGCGGAGACAAAAGGGTTACTTCTCCTATCTAATTTAACCCAGAATGGACTTTGAGCACCAGACATTGAAGGTGAGGGAGCTCAAATTTCAGGATGACTGCCGGGATAGCCGAATCCACAAACAAACATGGTCAGACCAGTTGGTCATGTAACTAGCCTGCTGGGCAACCTGGTTTTTCTAAATTGCACAGAGTTTTGAACAGAAAGACTATTTTCTCCTGGAGTGAGAAGACCTCTCCTGTCTGCTCTCATCTCTTTCTCACAAGCCTCTGGACCTACTGAGAACACATGAACTTCAAGAGAGAAAGGTCTCCTACATCAAACAAGGTTTAAGAAGAATACTGGGCCCCAATGAAAAGCAAGACCTACCTACAATCAAGGACTTTACAGCGAGCTTGCAGAACAGCAACTAAAACCACCTTCAGATATTGCCTCAAACTTTTCCACTTTATTTCTTCTCTTTTCTGTCTCTGTCTTCATGTGTGTATCACGTATGCATGTTAGTGTAGATGCGTCGTGTATCTGTAGGTGTTAACCAAATTAGATTTTAAGTTTAATATAGTTCAACCCTTTTTCTTTAAACCTAAGAAAACCTGTTTGGCTAGTTTCTTTGCCTTATAATTGGAAGTTAGTGAACAAGGATTCACTAAGGAGGAGCTAAAACACTGTTTAAAATTGAACCCTGAAATGATAAGACCAGGTGAAGGCTGAGATGGGACCTTAGACCCCTTTCTCACCTGGTCGTGACATTACAATTGAAAGAATTGCTGTTTTCTTTCGTCAAAAGGAATATAGTTGAGCATTTAGTGAAATAATAAACAATTACTCATTTGGAAAGAAGCAAAGAAATTGGAGCAATAGTGCACAGAATAATGAACTCCTCGACCTCAGTGATTGGATCCAGTGGCCCAAATATTAGCTCGGAGGGTAGGTGGGGCTGTTTTGATGTTGCAAAACTGGGAAGAATGGGTTCCCCTCAGGTCCCAACAAATTTAACTGCAGGACCTGATTACCATATTTTGTCTCTGCCAAACAGATTGAGAAGCTGGCCGGTAGGTAAGCAGGTCTTCTGCACCAGGCCACAGATGGGGGCTAGAGAGGAGGGAGGGAGGGATCGGAAAGGCCTCCAGTGGAGATCGGAAGGTCTGTAGTGGAGGAGATCAGAAACCTCAGGTGGTGGGGAAAATTGGGGCCTCGGGGCGAGGATCAGAAGGGTTGAGGAGAGAGCGGAAGGGTTGGGTGTGCCCAATCGAAGATGGTGGCTGAAGCAGGTAAACAACCCAGCAGGTAAGTGGAAAGGTGCTTACCTCCTGGATCCAGCAGTCCTCCCCTCCTTTTAGCTGATGAGTTACCCAAGGGCTATCCAGAGTTAAATCTAAAATGGTGGTTAATTCTGATGCATGCAGGAATATAATAGTTCAATGACCAGCCTGCCTCCTGCAAGCGGATTGGTTGCTCACAAGACTGGCCTCCTGGCAGGCTGGTGTCAGGTTTCAGATTTTTTTGACATTTTTACAAGCCACCCGATCCAAACCCGCCCATTTTAGGGGGATAAAAATTACGGCCACTGAGTTTTAGTAATGAAGTGCCGAGTAAGAAAATAGTCTTTCAAGGAGCTTGGACGTATTGAATTGGAGTAACGATGCACAGTACATTTGTGAATCTGAGGATACCTGAGACCCTGCAATGACCGGATACACCAATCTGGAAAGAGTAAGTTTGTCACAGCTCTCTTGTCAAACAGGTACTTTGCAGATGATAAAATGTATATATACTCCTTTATCAAAGAGCATGACTGCTATCTATCGTTATACTATCTGTAAAGTGCTAGGAACTAATTGTTATGTGTAAGTGTTCCAGGGAGCCACATTCATGGCAACACTAGAGAGTCATGTGATGTGTAACAGGACACCAGCCTTGGACAGTCCTATACCAGGCAGCATGGAAGCTGAACGAATAAACAAAGAACTCCAGATTTTCCAAGGCTAAGGTGTGATTATTTCTATCTTATGGGAACCAGGAGACATAATAATGATATTGATCGTTAAGGACAACCTTGAACATTTGGGCCAACCTAAAAATCTCAATGCTGATGCTGGACATCAGGAATCTGCAAAGAGTCAAGGAGCCAGGTTACCATCCTGACTGGATCACATCACCAAGAGCCTGCCCCTGAGTGTCTGGAAAATAGCAGAGGGAATTTGACGAGGGCAAAAGGACCTAAAGGAGGAGGAATGAAATTCTCTTTCACACCTCAGGTTAACTCTTAGGCCACAGTTTTTGAAGCTATTGTGAAGGGAGTGGAGGCCAAGGTTGGGCTTTAGGTTCCCCAGGATACACCTCCACCTTTCTCCTGTGGTTTTCGGGGTCGATGAAGTCAGCGGTGGTAAGCAGGAAAGTGGGGCACCTTCCCTCCCTACCTCCTCTCCGGCATTTATATCCAGCAGCTGTCTCGGTGGGGGCAGGGGAGGGAAGTAGAGGTTGGGCTTGAACACAGAGGCATGCCTTGCTGCCCATTCTTCCAGCATTATCCGGGTGGTACAGCACATGGAAATCCATCCCAAAATGTAATATTCATCTAAGGGCCTTGTCTGTCCAACATTCTACCGAACCTGCTGATAGATTTCGAAATGAAGATTTTGGGATTGAAGGTTATGGTCTAGGACCTTGGTGAAGTTAAATTTGATAAGGACTGTAACCCTGTTAGCCGCAGCTATTCGACCCAGTGGCGAAACATCCACCTACAAGTTGACCAGAATGGTTGGCCTACATGAAGGAGCTCATTAAGGCTGAGCCACCAGAGACAATGGACACTTCTATTCACCATGGGTAACTGCAACCTTTATTCAGTGTTTTCAACTTAGCATATTTGCACAAATCAATGAACAAACAGGGACTTAGCAGAGGGAGAGTGAATCTTCCCAGTGAGATGACGAGCCCTTCACCGATCTTCTGAAGCAATTCTAACTTTGGATTTGTCACTCAGTGGCGCAGTCTCCATTTCAGAACATGAAGGTTTGGATACAATCCTCAAAGGGCCATGAATGAGAAAAGGCAATACAGAGTACATTGCAATGGCTGATTCACCCGGACTAAAACTGACCTTAACAGCAATGTGCCATCCCATAATATGACGGGAAATTCTCGGTATATATTTTTATGATCCACAGGAAACCCATGGTTTGTGTACTGTTCACTTTGCCATATTTTCTTTCCAATATATCTGGTCTGGTTTTTTTTAACTTGCTGAAATTGGCCCCAATTTATTATTGACTGTTCCCTCTTTTCAGTTTTTATATCAAACGTAATTAGATTCTTATCATTGTCTAGGGATGTATCCCTAGAGAAAGCTGTGGATTCTGATTCCTCTTTAAGAGATTTGGCACTGCTGTTGTGTGTGCAGCAGATCATCACAGAATCAAATAGATCCCTGTCCACACAGCACTGAACCCCAGGCTGCTACCTTCCCACGACTCCCAGTCACTTGCGTGGTCGCACTCAGCCCTCAACTGCAATCGTGCTTTCATGAGGAGCGTTCAGGGCAGACTTTTTTTTATTTGTTTCATGGGATGTCAGCATCACTGGCAAAGCCAGCATTTATTGCCCATCTCTAATTGCCCTTGAGAAGGTGGTGGTGAGCTGCCTTCTGGAACTGCTGCAGTCCATCTGGTGCTGGTACACCCACAGTGCTGTAAGGAAGGGAGTTCCAGGATTTTGATCCAGTGACAGTGAAGGAACGACAGGATGGTGTGTGTCTTGGAGGAGGACTTGCAGGTGGTGGTGTTCTTCTAGATGGAAGAAGTTATGGGTTTGGAAGGTGCTGTCGAAGGAGGCATGGTGTCCCAAGTGCTTTACAGCCAATGAAGTGTAGAAACTGTTGAAGGAAGTGTGGCAGCCATTTTTCACACAGCAAGATCCCACAAACAATAATATAACCAGTTAATCTTTTTTCTTAGTGATGTTGATTGAAGGAATAAATATTGACTGGACAAGCTCCTCTTCAAATAGTGCCATGTGATCTTTAACTTTGTCTGTCCTCTTAGGCGGATGTATCAGTCTAATGTCTCACCGGAAACATGACACCACCAACAGTGCAGCACTCTTTTATTACTGCACTGGAATATCAGCCTGGATTATGTTCACAACTCTCTGGAGTGGGACTCAAAGCCGCAACATTCTGACTCAAAGGTGAGCATGCTATCAGGTGAGCTATGGCTGATGCTGCATTTGTAACAGATGGAAATCATTACTGAGAGATAATAATATTAGCCACAGGCACAATTAAATACTTATTGGATAACTTAAAGTTCTTGTATGATGGTAGAAAAGAGTTCTTTGTCAAAGATGTGACAAAGTCAACAACATAATAGCTCTCAGCTGTGACTTGTTTTTGTTGTACAATGGCATGTAACCCTAATTCAGAACATTCTAGACCCCCAGTTATTCACCACCCTTCTGATTCCTCTCAACTCCAGTGTCCACGGCCAAGTCTCTCGGAATGTGCTCAGAATTCCAAAGGACGAGGAAACCTTTAGCGTGCCCCCAAAATATATCAACACCAATGCTTGCAATTACTCAACTGAGATAGTTTAAGCTACCCTGGCACAAAGAAAAGAGAGATGATGTAAACCTAAATGAAAATGGAGGCTGGAATCTGATTGAGAATTGAGGAGAGGTTTATTCTATTGACAGGTACATTGACCATATTTACTGTCCTTCAACTGGTCAAAAAGGATTAGCAACTCATTCCTGACCTTGTTAGCATACATGAGAGTGGGTAATGGGGACTGGACACGATTGGGTGAAACACCAGATTTACGTTCCACCAGGTTTTACTTTCCATTTTGCTATGTTAAAGGTGCTATATAAATGCAAGTTATTGGTGTTGTCAAATTCAGTGGAGAGTAACTCTGGCTAAAGGCCTGCTACCCGGCCCGAACCCGACGGGACCCGACGACATGTGTCGGGTTCAGGTTGCTCTTCTGGGTCCGGCTTTCTGGGTCGGACCGGGTCCCGGTTGGACACACCCGGTAAGTATTACATTCTGCTCTGTTAGGAAGTTGAGTTTAGTAAGTGTCAAAAGTTGAAAAGCCTGCCTGAGCTGGGAGTCTGGGACGTCAAGGAGGGAAACTCTGAGTCTGCGCAGTGAGCGAGTGAGCGTCTCTATGATGTCATCACACTCATGCTGCAGCTTCCAGCAGATTCAGAATCGGAAGGTAGTTGAAGTGAACATTCCGGTGGTTGGGTCGGGTCGGGTCGGGCGCGGGAAAAAATGGAGGGACTCGGGTCGGGTCGGGCTTGGGTTCGATGTGGTTCTGTTGGGTTCGGGTTGAGTTTTTTTTTCCTGACCTGAGCAGGCCTTTAACTTGGGCGGGGCGTAAAACTGGTCTTCGACCCGATTCCGTCAATGTTCCGCTGAGCAGGTTAAGTTAAAATTAACTCCAGTGTATCACGGTAGCTGCCTTCTTTGATGAACCATTAAAATAACATAGTCGTGTCACAATTATTACAAATACTTTCGAGGGAAACTTGCTGTAATGTTTAATCATTGCCCAATGGCTCGCTGTGAAACGTTTGGGAAATACTGCAATCGGAAGTCTCAGAATAGGAAAAACTCTCCGCTAAATTGTTAATTACTATGATAGAGGAGGAATCTATCCAATAAGCTCATAGCAGTTGAGGCCACGTCAGCCATATCCAGAATTCCAGATCAATTGCGGAAAAATTATGTGAATTCCTTTCTTATCAACACAGCCCTTACAATTGAGACTTTCTTTGAAAATGAACATGAAAATGTGGGAGCCAAGGCATTTTAGGCACTTCAAAAGCTTATCAGATTTGAAAATATGGAACAGAACCCTGTATTTATGGAGCACATTTATTTAACCCTGATCAGCTCACTGCTGCATCTCAATGAAGTATGTTGAAATTGATTGATCCACTCTTGGTGCCGTTAAACAGAAACAGCATCTTTCATTCGACAACAGCATGTTGGATTGAGAAATATTTGAGCGACATCTCCAAACACATCAGCAGAGATTTATCCGACAGGGGCATGTCTACACACTGGTTTGATTTGCCTTCCTTCGCAATGTACAATGTCCATCGGGTCATTCTGCATCATTCTCTGCCAGTCAGATTTGTGGAGCGATAGTTACTTTGCTGTCAGATCGTGTAGAATGCGTCAGAATTTAAAAAATCAATAGGCGACCTCCATAGAGCCATGGAGTCATTTATGGCACAAAGGGAGGCCATTTAGCCCATCCAGATGTGATGAAGACAAACAGAATTACACTACAGTAATTCTAACTAGTAAGCGCATTCCTCCAATTCTGGTCTCTTGAGCATCCCCCAATTTTAATTGCTCCACCATTGGCAGCCATGCCTTCGGCTGCCTGGGCGGTAAGCCCTGGAATTCTCTCCCCAAACCTCTCCACCTCTCTACCTCTCTCTCCTCCTTTAGGTCACTCCTTCAACATCCTTGCTGGGAGGTTTGCTAGTGCTGTTGGGGGTGGGGGGGGGAGGTTAAACTAATTTGGCAGGGGAATGGGATACAGAGTGGAGGTACAGGGGGTGATGCACAGTCAAATATAGAAGAGAAACTGAGTCAGTCTGGAAGGCAGAGCAAATATAGACCTGTTAAGGCACATGGGAAAAATGCAAGGCTGGATTGCATCTATTTTAATGCAAGGAGTCTTATGAGTAAGACAGATGAATTGAGGGCATTGATTAGCACATGGGATTATGATATTGTTTCTATCACAGAGACACGGTTGAGGAAGGGGCAGGACTGGCAGCTCAATATTCCAGGGTACAGAATCTTCAGGCGTGACAGGGGAGGGGATAAAAGAGGAGGTGGCATTGCACTGTTGATCAAGGAGTCAATTACTGCAGGAAGGAGGGATGATATCTTAGAAGGTTCTTCAAATGTGGCCATATGGGTAGAACTTAAAAACAAAAAGGGGGCAATCACTTGGTTGGGAGTGTACTACAGGCCCCCAAACAGTCAGGGAGAATTAGAGGAGCAGATATGTAGGTAAATCTCAGAGAGGTGTAAAAGACCTTCTTTGGCCTCCTTGTCTCGAGAGACAATGGGTAAGTGCCTGGAGGTGGTCAGTGGTTTGTGAAGCAGCGCCTGGAGTGGCTATAAAGGCCAATTCTAGAGTGACAGACTCTTCCACAGGTGCTGCAGATAAAATTGTTTGTCGGGGCTGTTACACAGTTGGCTCTCTCCTTGCGCTTCTGTCTTTTTTCCTGCCAACTGCTAAGTCTCTTCGACTCACCACACTTTAGCCCCGCCTTTATGGCTGCCCGCCAGCTCTGGCGATCACTGGCAACTGACTCCCACGACTTGTGATCAATGTCACAGAATCTCATGTTGCGTTTGCAGACATCTTTAAAGCGGAGACATGGACGGCCGGTGGGTCTTATGCCAGTGACGAGCTCACTGTACAATGTGTCCTCGGGGATCCTGCCATCTTCCATGCGGCTCATATGGCCAAGCCATCTCAAGTGCCGCTGGCTCAGTAGGGTGTCTATGCTGGGGATGTTGGCTGCCTCGAGGACATCTGTGTTGGAGATACGGTCCTGCCACCTGATGCCAAGGATTCTCCAGAGGCAGCGAAGATGGAATGAATTGAGACGTCGCTCTTGGCTGACATACCTTGTCCAGGCCTCACTGCCATAGAGCAAGGTACTGAGGACACAGGCTTGATACACTCGGACTTTTGTGTTCCGTGTCAGTGCGCCATTTTCCCACACTCTCTTGGCCAGTCTGAACATAGCAGTGGAAGCCTTTCCCATGCACTTGTTGATTTCTGCATCGAGAGATAGGTTACTGGTGATAGTTGAGCCTAGGTAGGTGAACTCTTGAACCACTTCCAGAGCATGGTCGCCGATATTGATGGATGGAGCATTTGTGACGTCCTGTCCCATGATGTGCGTTTTCTTGAGGCTGATGGTTAGGCCAAATTCATTGCAGGCAACCGTAATCCTGTCGATGAGTCTCTGCAGACACTCTTCAGTGTGAGATGTTAAAGCAGCATCGTCAGCAAAGAGGAGTTCCCTGATGAGGACTTTCTGTACTTTGGTCTTCGCTGTTAGATGGGCAAGGTTGAACAACCTGCCACCTGATCTTGTGTGGAGGAAAATTCCTTCTTATGAAGACTTGAACGCATGTGAGAGCAGCAGGGAGAAGAAGATCCCAAACAATGTAGGTGCGAGAACACAGCCCTGTTTCACACCATTCAGGATAGGAAAGGGCTCTGATGAGGTGCCGTTATGCTGAATTGTGTCTTTCTTATTGTCATGGAATGAGATGATGATACTGATGGTAAAAATAATAGGGTAATAATAGTAGGGGATTTCAACTTACCTAATGTCAACTGGGATAGTCTTAGTGTAAATGGCTTAAAGGGGGCGGAATTCTTCAAATGCATACAGGAGAGCTTTTTGAGCCAGCACGTAGGAAGTCCTACAAGAGAAGGGGCAGTACTGGACCTAATCCTCGGGAATGAAGCTGGACAAGTGTCAGTGGGGGAGTATTTCGGAGATAGTGACCATAACTCTGTAAGATTTAAGGTAGTTATGGAAAAGGACAAAGACGGGCCGTAAATAAAGGTACTGAATTGGGGGAAGGCCAATTCCAGTATGATAAAACAGGATCTGGCCAGAGTGAACTGGGAGCAGCTACTTGTAGGAAAGACTACATCAGACCAGTGGGAGTCATTCAAAAAGGAAATAGTGAGGGTTCAGAGCCAACATGTACCCGTTAAGGTGAAGGGTAGGACCAACAAGTCCAGGGAACCCTGGATGTCAAGGGATATAGAGGATTGGATCAGGAAATAAAAGGAGGCTTATGGCAGATTTGGAGCACTGAAAACAGTGGAGGCACTAGAGGAGTATAGAAAGTGTAGGGGGGTACTAAAAAAAGTAATTAGGAGAGCGAAGAGGGGACATAAAAAAACACTGGTGGGCAAGATAAAGTAAAATCCTACAGTGTCTTATAAGTATATTAAGGGCAAGAGGATAACCAGGGAAAGAGTGGGGCCCATTAGGGCCCAAAGTGGCAATCTGTGTGTGGAGCCGGAGGACATAGGTGAGGTTTTAAATGATTACTTTGCATCTGTGTTCATGATGGAGAATGATGATGTAGGTGTACAAAGAACAAAGAAAATTACAGCACAGGAACAGGCCCTTCGGCCCTCCAAGCCTGCGCCGATCCAGATCCTCTATCTAAACATGTCGCCTATTTTCTAAGGGTCTGTATCTCTTTGCTTCCTGCCCATTCATGTATCTGTCTAGATACATCTTAAAAGACGCTATCGTGCCCGCGTCTACCACCTCCGCTGGCAACGCGTTCCAGTCACCCACCACCCTCTGCGTAAAGAACTTTCCACGCATATCCCCCCTAAACTTTTCCCCTCTCACTTTGAACTCGTGACCCCTAGTAATTGAATCCCCCACTCTGGGGAAAAAGCTTCTTGCTATCCACCCTGTCTATACCTCTCATGATTTTGTACACCTCAATCAGGTCCCCCCTCAACCTGCGTCTTTCTAATGAAAATAATCCTAATCTACTCAACCTCTCTTCATAGCTAGCGCCCTCCAGACCAGGCAACATCCTGGTGAACCTCCTCTGCACCCTCTCCAAAGCATCTACATCCTTTTGGTAATGTGGCGACCAGAACTGCACGCAGTATTCCAAATGTGGCCGAACCAAAGTCTTATACAACTGTAACATGACCTGCCAACCCTTGTACTCAATACCCTGTCCGATGAAGGAAAGTATGCCGTATGCCTTCTTGACCACTCTATTGACCTGCGTTGCCGCCTTCAGGGAACAATGGACCTGAACACACAAATCTCTCTGTACATCAATTTTCCCCAGGACTTTTCCATTTACTGTATAGTTCACTCTTGAATTGGATCTTCCAAAATGCATCACCTCGCATTTACCCTGATTGAACTCCATCTGCCATTTCTCTGCCCAACTCTCCAATCTATCTATATTCTGCTGTATTCTCTGACAGTCCCCTTCACTATCTGCTACTCCACCAATCTTAGTGTCGTCTGCAAACTTGCTAATCAGACCACCTATACTTTCCTCCAAATCATTTATGTATATCACAAACAACAGTGGTCCCAGCACGGATCCCTGTGGAACACCACTGGTCACACGTCTCCATTTTGAGAAACTCCCTTCCACTGCTACTCTCTGTCTCCTGTTGCCCAGCCAGTTCTTTATCCATCTAGCTAGTACACCCTGGACCCCATGCGACTTCACTTTCTCCATCAGCCTACCATGGAGAACCTTATCAAACGCCTTACTGAAGTCCATGTATATGACATCTACAGCCCTTCCCACATCAATCAACTTTGTCACTTCCTCAAAGAATTCTATTAAGTTGGTAAGACATGACCTTCCCTGCACAAAACCATGTTGCCTATCACTGATAAGCCCATTTTCTTCCAAATGGGAATAGATCCTATCCCTCAGTATCTTCTCCAGCAGCTTCCCTACCACTGACGTCAGGCTCACCGGTCTATAATTACCTGGATTATCCCTGCTACCCTTCTTAAACAAGGGGACAACATTAGCAATTCTCCAGTCCTCCGGGACCTCACCCGTGTTTAAGGATGCTGCAAAGATATCTGTTAAGGCCCCAGCTATTTCCTCTCTCGCTTCCCTCAGTAACCTGGGATAGATCCCATCCGGACCTGGGGACTTGTCCACCTTAATGCCTTTTAGAATACCCAACACTTCCTCCCTCCTTATGCCGACTTGACCCAGAGTAATCAAACATCTGTCCCTAACCTCAACATCCGTCATGTCCCTCTCCTCGGTGAATACCGATGCAAAGTACTCGTTTAGAATCTCACCCATTTTCTCTGACTCCACGCATAACTTTCCTCCTTTGTCCTTGAGTGGGCCAATCCTTTCTCTAGTTACCCTCTTGCTCCTTATATATGAATAAAAGGCTTTGGGATTTTCCTTAACCCTGTTTGCTAAAGATATTTCATGACCCCTTTTAGCCCTCTTAATTCCTCGTTTCAGATTGGTCCTACATTCCCGATATTCTTTCAAAGCTTCGTCTTTCTTCAGCCTCCTGGACCTAATGTATGCTTCCTTTTTCCTCTTAGCTAGTCTCACAATTTCACCTGTCATCCATGGTTCCCTAATCTTGCCATTTCTATCCCTCATTTTCACAGGAACATGTCTCTCCTGCACGCTAATCAACCTCTCTTTAAAAGCCTCCCACATATCAAATGTGGATTTACCTTCAAACAGCTGCTCCCAATCTACATTCCCCAGCTCCTGCCGAATTTTGGTATAGTTGGCCTTCCCCCAATTTAGCACTCTTCCTTTAGGACCACTCTCGTCTTTGTCCATGAGTATTCTAAAACTTACGGAATTGTGATCACTATTCCCAAAGTAGTCCCCTACTGAAACTTCAACCACCTGGCCGGGCTCATTCCCCAACACCAGGTCCAGTATGGCCCCTTCCCGAGTTGGACTATTTACATACTGCTCTAGAAAACCCTCCTGGATGCTCCTTACAAATTCTGCTCCATCTAGACCTCTAACACTAAGTGAATCCCAGTCAATGTTGGGAAAATTAAAATCTCCTATCACCACCACCCTGTTGCTCCTACATCTTTCCATAATCTGTTTACATATTTGTACCTCTATCTCACGCTCGCTGTTGGGAGGCCTGTAGTACAGCCCCAACATTGTTACCGCACCCTTCCTATTTCTGAGTTCTGCCCATATTGCCTCACTGCTCGAGTCCTCCATAGTGCCCTCCTTCAGCACAGCTGTGATATCCTCTTTGACCAGTAATGCAACTCCTCCACCCCTTTTACCTCCCTCTCTATCCCGCCTGAAGCATCGATATCCTGGGATATTTAGTTGCCAATCGTGCCCTTCCCTCAACCAAGTCTCAGTAATAGCAATAACATCATACTCCCAGGTACTAATCCAAGCCCTAAGTTCATCTGCCTTACCTACTACACTTCTTGCATTAAAACAAATGCACCTCAGTCCACCAGTCCCTTTACGTTCATCATCTGCTCCCTGTCTACTCTTTCCTTTAGTCACGCTGACTTCATTATCTAGTTAGAGATCAGGGAGCGGGATTGTGATATACTTGAATACATTAGCATTGAAAGGGAGGACGTATTAGCTGTTTAAGCGGGCTTAAAAGTGGATAAATCACCAGGCCCAGATGAGATGTATCCCAGGCTGTTATGTGAAGCAAGGGAGGAGATAGCAGGGGCTCTGACACAAATTTTCAAATCCTCTCTGGCCACAGGAGAGGTACCAGAGGACTGGAGGATAGCGAATGTGGTGCCATTATTTAAGAAGGGTAGCAGGGATAAACCAGATAATTACAGGCCAGTGAGTCTAACATCAGTGGTTGGGAAAATATTGGAAAAAATTCTGAGGGACAGGATTAATCTCCACTTGGAGAGGCAGAGATTAATCAGGGATAGTCAGCATGGCTTTGTCAGGGGGAGATCATAACTTGATTGAATTTTTCGAGGAGGTGACTAGATGTGTAGATGAGGGTAAAGCAGTTGATGTCGTCTACATGGAGTTCAATATGGCTTTTGATAAGGTCCCGCATGGGAGATTGGTTAAGAAGGTAAGAGCTCATGGGATCCAGGGCAATTTGGCAAAGTGGATCCAAAATTGGCTTCATGGCAGGAGGCGGAGGGTGATGGTTGAGGGTTGTTTTTGCGAGTGGAAGCCAGTGACCAGTGGTATACCGCAGGGATCGGTGCTGGGACCCTTGCTGTTTGTAGTGTACATTAATGATTTAGACATGAATATGGGAGGTATGATCAGTAAGTTTGCAGATGACACGAAAATTGGTGGTGTCGTAAATAGTGAGGAGGAAAGCCTTAGATTACAGAACGATATAGATGGGCTGGTAAAATGGGCAAAGCAGTGGTAAATGGAGTTTAATCTTGAGAAGTGTGAGGTGATGCATTTTGGGAGGACCAACAAGGCAAGGGAATATACAATGGATGGTAGGACCCTCGGAAGTACAGAGGGTCAGAGGGATCTTGGTGTACTTGTCCATAGATCACTGAAGGCAACAGCACAAGGTGGTTAGGAAGGCATATGGGATACTTACCTTTATCAGCCGAGGCATAGAATATAAGAGCAAGGAGGTTACAATGGAGCTGTCTCAAATGCTAGTTAGGCCACAGCTGGAGTACTGTGTACAGTTCTGGTCACCACACTATTGGAAGGATGTGATTGCACTGGAGAGGGTGCAGAGGAGATTCACCAGGATGATGCCTGGGCTGGAGCATTTCAGCTATGAAGAGAGACTGAAAAGGCTAGGGTTGTTTTCCTTGGAACAGAGAAGGCTGAGGGGGGGACCTGATTGAGATGTACAAAATTATGAAGGGCATAGATAGGGTAGATAGGAAGAAACTTTTTCCCTTAGCGGAGGTGTCACTAACCAGGCGGCATAGATTTCAGGTAAGGGCAGGAGGTTTAGAGGGGATTTGAGGAAACATTTTTTCACAAGTGGGTTGTTGGAATCTGGAACACACTGCCTGAAGGGGTCGTAGAGGCAGGAACCCTCACAACATTTAAGAAGTATTTAGATGAGCACTTGAAACGCCACAGCATACAAGGCTACGGGCCCAGTACTGGGAAATGGGATTAGCATAGTTAGGTGATTGATGGCTGGCATGGACATGATGGGCTGAAGGATCTGTTTCTGTGCTGTATAACTCTATGACTCTCGCCATATCTCTTTGACCAAGATTTTGGTCACCTGTCCTAATATATCATTATGTGACTTGGTGTCAATTTTTGGCTGGTAACACTCATGTGAAGGCGCTTTATAAATGCAAATTGCTATTTTGTTGTTGTTAGCACTGTGACTAAGCATATCTGAGAACCATGCTGTGAAACATTGATCTAAAAAAACCTAATGTTGGACCAAAGTCAAGGTGATGGAGGACGTGATGTCATAGCCTTTTAGCTAAGCTTAAAAGTGAGGCTATTGTAATTGAGGGGATGATGAATAAGAGAAATATCTAGAGGGTTGCACCAAATGACTGTAATGCCGTTCCCAGCACTGTATCTTATGTGATGTCAATGTTAGTTGTGGTCTATAATTTGCCTTCAATTCCATGAGCTTCAACTTTCGCTAACATGAGGGACTTTATCTAATGTCTTCTGGAAGTCCATAAAAATAACATCCATAGACATTCACCTGTCCACTACTTTAGCCACCTCTTCAAAAAATTCAGTCAGGTCTGTCAGGCATGACCTACTCTTCACAAACCCATGTTGGCTCTCTCTAATCAGCTGAACATTTTCAAGGTGTTCAGTCAATCTGTCCCTAATTATAGATGCTTGAAATTTCCCGACAACAGATCCCAGGTGAACCAAACTATAATTCTCTGCTTTCTCTCTCAATTTTTCTGAAATAGCTGAATGACATGTTAGTCTTGCTTTTTCACCATCGCCCGACAATTTTTTCCTCTTCAAGTATTTATCCAATTCCCTTTTGAAAGTTCCCATTGAATCTGCCTTTCAGGAGAGCATTCCAAATCTTAACAACTGGTTGCAAAAAGATGTTTTCCTCACCTCCCTGTCCAATTTGCTAATAAACTTAAATCTGTGTCCTCTGGTTACCAATCCTTCTGCCAGTGGAAATAGTTACGCACTATTTACTCTACTAGACCTCTCATAATATTGTCCAGTAATGTTTACGGCATCAGTGTAACAAGTACCAAATGCCACTGGCTGGGAGCTCAAGGTAACTGAGCAGAAGGTAAACTGTTCAGGCAAGTAAAAGCATCTCCCAATGAATGTAATTTGATAGGCTTTGAGGATGAACACATTCCAGAGATAAAGTGCACAGCTCAGTCACTGAAGAGGGGAGGAAAGTGCAAACCAGTTCATACAAGTAAGAACTCACTGTTTCTTAACAGAACAGAAACAAGTTAGAAAGGCAGAATCCATTTACATTGCAAATTTGCAGTCAACTTAAAACTGGTGTCAAGAAAACCCCACAGCCCAGTCTCCCCATAGGATTCTCCCACCATCCCAGGGATCAGTCTGATGAACATTCGTTGCACTCCCTCTATGGCAAGTATATTGTTATGATCAGGTAAATATAGAACAAAGAACAGTACAGCACAGGAACAGGCCATTCGGCCCTCCAAGCCTGCGCCGATCTTGATGCCTGCCTAAAGTAAAACCTTCTGCACTTCCGGGGTCCGTATCCCTCTATTCCCATCCTATTCATGTATTTGTCAAGATGCCTCTTAAAAGTCTCTATGGTACCTGCTTCCACCACCTCCCCCGGCAACAAGTTCCAGGCACTCACCACCCTCTGTGTAAAAAACTTGCCTCGCACATCCCCTCTAAACTTTGCCCCTCTCACCTTAAACCTATGTCCCCTAGTAACTGACTCTTCCACCCTGGGAAAAAGCTTCTGACTATCCACTCTGTCCATGCCACTTATAACTTTGTAAACCTCTATCATGTCGCCCCCTCCACCTCCGCCGTTCCAGTGAAAACAATCCGAGTTTATCCAACCTCTCCTCATTGCTAATGCCCTCCAGACCAGGCAACATCCTGGTAAACCTCCTCTGTACCCTCTCCAAAGCCTCCATGTCCTTCTGGTAGTGTGGCGACCAGAATTGCACGCAATATTCTAAGTGTGGCATAACTAAAGTTCTGTACAGCTGCAACATGACTTGCCTATTTTTATACTCTATGCCCCGACCGATGAAGGCAAGCATGCCTTATGCCTTCTTGACTACTTTATCCACCTGCGTTGCCACTTTCAGTGACCTGTGGACCTGTACGCCCAGATCTCTCTGCCTGTCAATACTCTTAAGGGTTCTGCCATTTACTGTATACTTCCCACCTGCATTAGACCTTCCAAAATGTATTACCTCTCATTTGTCCGAATTAAACTCCATCTGCCATTTCTCCGCCCAAGTCTCCAACCGATCTATATCCTGCTGTATCCTCTGACAATCCTCATCACTGTCCGCAACTCCATCAACCTTTGTGTCGTTTGCAAACTTACTAATCAGACCAGCTACATTTTCCTCCAAATCATTTATATATACTACAAACAGCAAAGGTCCCAGCGCTGATCCCTGCGGAACACCACTAGTCACATCCCTCCATTCAGAAAAGCACCCTTCCACTGTTACTGATAATACTGATGGATCGGCCTGGAATAAGTTTCTGGAGTGGGGCAGAAATGCTGGGATAAATCAATTGACTTATTAAAAACATTTATAAAATATACACTTATTTTGTTTCAGTTTAATCTGATACATTTTTGGTCTGAAACAACTATTACCAAAAGCTGTTGCAAAACTGGGAAGTTCTGCTATTATTGAAGATCGCTGCTATTATGGTACTCAGTGACTTACAAACCCAGAGTGGATGAGTCCTTGTAAGACACACCAGTGCCCTACTGCCCCCACCCCCTAGCCAGTGGTGTGAGTACATGATTTGGTTCCAGTACTAACAGAGTGCAAATATCTGTCACTATCAGAACTCACATAGAGAATATCAATGCAAAATAATGTTACCTTGTCCTTTCTCCAAGCATTCCATTAACCTGGTTGAGGAATCCTCTACAGTCCTAGGAATAATAATAAGTTCAAAATGTTGCCTGTTCCAATTTCAAACAGTCACATTTACCTTTTGGAAAATTTGGATAACCTGTCTCACCCCAGACTTTGTTCTATTCACAGAATATTTTACATTGACATATTTAAAAATGTTCATCCAGCCAATTAGGAAATCTATTTGCAACATAAAAATAAATGAGTTTTAAAAACTATTATTTGTAATTGTTAGCAATGTATTAACAGATTAAATTACTGATTGCTGTCACAAACATTTCAGTCCTATTGTACATAAAAATAAGAGCTATTAATTTGTGAAGCAATAGTAAAGATGTAGTGGAAATGACACACTAATTTAAGATAATGCATTGTTTCAGTAACATTGACACAATAATGCTTCCTTAAAAAACATTCACAGCTAGAATTTCAAATTTTCTAATTTTGATTTTTTTGCTTAAAATAATCTGCAAATGAATGAGAAACAGCTTATAAATAAGGGTAGTGACCTGTCAGTGAGAAATGCCTCATACAGTCTCATGATTTTACAACATGCCAAGAACAACATGATTTTTCACACATACAGTATAATTTTCAAAATGCTACATTTCTTTTAATTCTTTCATGGAATGTGAGTGTCACTGGCCAGGTCAGCTTTTATTCTCCATCCCTTATTGCCCTCAAGAAGATGGTTGTGATCTGCCTTCTTGAACCACAGCAGTCCATCTGGTGTAGGTACACATACGGTGCTGTTCAGGAGGGAATTCCAGGTTTTTGACCAATGTTCCCTCTAAGTTGCATCAGTGCATGGCCACACAGCAATCAGGAGTATGTTGTGCAGGGGACAAACAGACTACACACAAACAGCGATCCCTTTAAGATACCCACATACACATCCATTTGGCAATCTTGAAGGGATCGTGCAGTGCAACAAACAAGCCATACATAGCAAAGAAGGATTAGCGGGAACGTTGATTTTGACCCAATGATGACGAAGGAATGGCAATATATTTGTAAGTCAGGATGGCATGAAACTTGTAGAGGAACTTGCAGGTGGTGCTCCCGCACGTCAGCTGCGCTTGTTCTTCCAGTTGGTAGAGGCCATGGGTTTGGAAGGTGCTGTCGAAAGAGCCTTGGTGAGTTGCTGGAGTGCACCTTGTAAATGGCACACACTGCAGCTACTGTGCGGCGGTGGTGGAGGGAGTGAATGTTTAAGGTGGTAGATGGGGTGCCAGTCAAGCGGTTTGCTTTGCCCTGAATGATGTCGGTATTCCATCATACTCCTGAGTTGTGCCTTGTGATGGTGGACAGACTTTGGGGAGTCAGGAGGTGAATTACTCAACACAGAATTCCCAGCCTCTGGCCTGTTCTTGAAGCCACAGTACTTATGTGGCTGGTCCAGTTGTATCTCTGGACAACATTAACCTTCAGGGTGTTGATAGTGGGGGATTTAGAGGGGTCGAACAGCTCCCTTTTTGTCCTTCTTTTTGGTTGACTGCAACAAGGATTTTTTTTGAAAAAATGGATATGCTTGCCAATTCAGTGAGTGCTTAACCATTTACATGCTATACTCATAAAAGAACCAATCAGACAGGTTTTCTTGAATTTAAACAAGAGGTTAATTTTAATGTACTTAAAACAAAACGGATCTAAGTAACATAATAAACTCCACTCCAACTTACACACACACGCACATAAGAATCACACACATGCGCAAATAGGTTACAGAGTGGAGAAGAACAGATTGGTTGGATTAGAGTCCAGAACAATAAAAAAAAAGAGTATACAGTCTGGTAACTCAGTTGTCGTTCAGCTGAACACGGCGGTCCTGAGGTTTCTGGCTTGTAGATGGGGCCAGCTGGTACGGAGTTTTCTTAGCGATAGTGATGCAGATAGTTTTCTGTCTGCAGCAATAATGGGCTTGGATGGTTACAGCCAGCAGGCAGGGTTCAAACTTGCAAGGTGGCCAGGAGAGAGAGAGAGGGACCCCACTTGGGTCCTTTTACTAGTCAATCTCAGGTGCTTGTCCACCTGCAGAGAGAAAAAGAAGCTAGTTTCACACAGGTGGTGGGTCTGTCACATGATGGCCAAGTGTATTCTCTCGCTTGCAACTTAATTAGATCATGTCTAAGAATTCCAGACTCTCTCAGGGTCCCATTGTTACAGTGATTATGCTTTGAGTGGTCTGTCTCCACCAGTGTTAATGTTCCAAGATTGTCTTTAATGTCTTGTCAATGAAGGTAGCCCATTCATATTCTTAGGCCATTGTTCTGGTTGGAGATTTTCCAGACCTACATCTCTACCTCAACACATTGGAATGTAGGATAATTTGATGCAAATTGTTGTGGCCATTTTAGTTGCTAACAGTTACCTTTTATCAGTTTTTTCCCCCTGTTTTTTAAAAGTTTTTCAGTTTTCCAACTGATGGATTTAAAAAAAAAAACATCATTTAGCATAGCACGTGCTCATGACAATATCCTTCCTTAGGTAAGGAGACCAAAACTGTACACAATATTCCAGGTGTGGTCTCACCAAGGCTCTATACAATTGCAGCAAGACTTCTTTACTCCTGTACTCAGCATTCAAAAGCATGCATAGCTAAAAATGAGGTGCCAACCTGATGAAGCTACAACACAGGACTGCATGCATGCTAGACAGAGGAAGCAGCATGCTACAGACAGAGCTAAGTGATCCTTGAAGCAATAGATCAGGTCAAAGCTTTGCAGTCGTACCACATCCAGTTGTGAATTGTGAATACTGTTGGATAATTAAATAATGAATAGATGAGGAAGCTCTACAAGCATTCTCATCCTCAATGATTTTGGAGCCTAGTACATTGGTGCAAAAGACAAGGCAGAAGCGTTTGCCAGAATCCTCAGCTAGAAGTGTTGAATGCGTGATCCATTGCGGCTGCCTCCTGAGATCCCCGGCATCACAGATGCCAGTCTTCAACCAACTCGATTCACTCTATGTGATATCAAGAAAAGGCTGAGTGGCCTGGATGCAGCAAAGGCTATGGTCCCTGATAATATTCCAGTTGCAGTGCTGAACACTTGTGCTTCAGACCTAGCTGCACCCCTAGCCAAACTGTTTGCTACAGCTACAACACTGGCATCTGCCAGACAATGTGGAAAATTGCCCAGGTGTGTATGTCCTGTCCACAAAAAGCAGGGCAAATCTAATTCAGCCAATTGCTGTTCCTCAGTCTATTCTCATTCATCAGCAAAGTGATGGAAAGTGTTGTCGACAGTGCTATCAAGCAGCATTAACTCACCAAAAACTGCTCTCCGAGGCTCAACTTGAGTTCTGCCAGGACCATTCAGTTCCTGACCTCATTACAGCCTTGGACCAAACATGGACAAAAGAACTCAATTCCAGACATGAGAGTGTCTGCCCTTGATGTCAAGCCAACATTTGACCAAGTGTGGCATCATGGAGCCCTCGCAAAATTGAAGTCAAAGGGAATTGGGGGGAAAACTCTCCACTGGTTGGAGTCATACCTCGCACAAAGGAAGATTGTTGTGGTTGTTGGAGGCTAATTATCTCAATCCCAGGACATCACTGCATGAGTTCCTCAGGGTAGTGTCCAAGGCCCAAGCATCTTCAGCTGCTTCATCAATGACCTTACCTCCATCATAAAGGCAGAGGTAGGGATGTTCGCTGATGATTGCACAATGTTCAGCACCATTCACGACTCCACAGATACTGAAGCAGCCCACGTCCATATGCAGCAAGACCTGGACAACATTCAGGATTGGGCTGTTAAGCAGCAAGTAACATTCAAGGCACACAAGTGACAGGCAATGACTATCTCCAACAAGAAAGAACCTAACCATCTCCGCTTAACATTCAACATTACCATCACTGAAACCCCCATTATCAAAATCCTGGGGGTTACCATTGACCAAAAACTGAACTGGAATAGCCATATAAATACCATGGCTACAAGAGCAGGTCAGAGGCTGGGTATTGTGCATCAAGTAACTCATCTCCTTACTCCCCAAATCCTGTCCACCATCTACAAGGCACAAGTCAGGAGTGTGATAGAGTACTCCCTACTTGCCTGGATGAGTGCAGCTCCAACAACACTGAAGAAGCTCGACACCATCCAGGACAAAGCAGTCTGCTTGATTGGCACCGCAGCCACCACCTTAAACATTCTCTCCACCACCGACACACAGTGGCAGCAGTGTATACCATCTGTAAGATGCACTGCAGCAACTCAGCAGATGCATGAGAACACCACCTAAACGTAAAGGTGTGAGAAGGAAACCCAACCCCAGTCCGAATGCTGGAGCCCGAAGCCCGACGTGACCCAGCCCGAACCCGAAACGTGTCGTCGGATCCCGTCGGGGTACAGATGTAAAGGCCTGCTACCCGACCCAACCATGACGGGCCTCGACGACATGTGCCGGGTTTGGGCAGGGGCAGGCCAGACTTCCGTGTCTGGCATTTGGGCTTGGTTGGGTTTGTTTTGCAGACCTTTACCTATAAGTTCCCCTCCAAGTCACGCACCATCAACATCATCGCTGGATCAATTTTTTTTAAATTTGTGCTTGGGATGTGGGTATCACTGGCTAGGACAGCATTTATTGCCAATCCCTAATTGCCCTTGAGAAGGTGGTGGTGAGCTGCCTTCTTGAACCATTGCAGTCCATGTGGGGTAGGGACACCCACAGTGCTATTAGGAGGGGACTTCCAGGATTTTGACCCAGCGACAGTGAAAGAACCACGATATATTTCCAAGTCAGGATGGTGTGTGACTTGGAGGGGAACTTGCAGGTGGTGGTGTTCCCATGCAACTGCTGCCCTTGTCCTTCTAGGCGGTAGAGTTCGTGGGTTTGGAAGGTGCTGTCTAACCAGCCTTGGTGCGTTGCGGCAGTGCATCTTGTAGATGGTACACACTGCTATCACAGTGCATCAGTATGGAGGGAGTGAATGTTTGCAGATGGGGTGCCAATCAAGCGGGCTGCTTTGTCCTGGATGGTGTTGAGCTTCTTGAGTGTTGTTGGAACTGCACCCATCCAGGCAAGTGGAGAGTATTCCATCACACTCCTGACTTGTGCCTTGTAGATAGTGGACAGGCTTTGGGAAGTCAGGAGGTGAGTTACTCGCTGCAGGATTCCTAGCCTCTGACCTGCTCTTGTAGCTACGGTATTTATATGGCTACTCCAATTCAGTTTCTGGTCAATGTTAGCCCCTAAGATGTTGATAGTGGGGGATTCAGCGATGGTAATGCCATTGAATGTCAAGGGGAGATGGTTAGATTTTCTCTTGTTGGAGATGGTCATTGCCTGGCACTTGTGTGGTGCGAATATTATTTGCCACTTATCAGCCCAAGCCTGGATATTGTCCAGGTCATGCTGCATATGGACACGGACTGATTCAGTATCTGAGGAGTTGCGAATGCTATTGAACATTGTGCAATCATCAGCGAACATCCCCACCTCTGACCTTATGATTGAAGGAAGGTCATTGATAAAGCAGCTGAAGCTGGTTGGGCCAAGGACACTACTCTGAGGAACTCCTGCAGTGATGTCCTGGAGCTGAGATGATTGACCTCCAACAACCACAACCAACTTCCTTTGTGCTAGGTATGATTCCAACCAGTGGAGAGTTTTCCCCCAATTCCTATTGCTCGGGCTCCTTGATGCCATACACGGAACAAACTCTGGCGGGCAAGATGAAGGAAAATCTCAAGGCGTTTTATAAGTATATTAAGGACAAGAGGATAACCAGGGAAAGAGTAGGGTCTATTAGGGACCAAAGTGGCAATCTATGTGTGGAGCCGGAGGACATAGGTGAGGTTTTAAATGATTACTTTTCATCTGTGTTCACTATGGAGAAGGATGATGGAGGTGTAGAGATCAGGGAAGGGGATGTGATATACTTGAACATATTAGCATTGAAAGGGAGGAGGTATTAGCGATTTTAGCGGGCTTAAAAGTAGATAAATCCCCGGATGAGATGTATTCCAGGCTGTTATGTGAAGCAAGGGAGGAAATAGCAGGGGCTCAGACATATATTTTCAAATCCTCTCTGGCCACAGGAGAGGTGCCAGAGGACTGGAGGTCAGCGAATGTGGTAGCATTATTCAAGAAGGGTAGCAGGGATAAACCAGGTAATTATAGGGTGGTGAGTTTAACATCAGTGGTTGGGAAACTACTGGAAACAATTCTGAGGGACAGGATTAATCTCCACTTGGCGAGGCAGGGATTAATCAGGGATAGTCAGCATGGCTTTGTCGGGGGAGATCATGTCCAACAAACCTGATTGAATTTTTCGAGGAGGTGACTAGATGTGGAAATGAGGGTAAAGCAGTTAATGTAGTCTACATGGACTTCAGTAAGGCTTCTGATAAGGTCCCACATGGGAGATTCGTTAAGAAGGTAAGAGCCCATGGGATCCAGGGCAATTTGGCAAAGTGGATCCATAATTGGCTTCGTGGCAGGAGGCAGAGGGTGATGGCCGAGGGTTGTTTTTCCAATTGGAAACCTGAGACCAGTAGTGTACCGCAGGTATCGTGCTGGGATCCTTGCTGTTTGTAGTGTACATTAATGATTTAGACGTGAATATATGAGGTATGATCAGTAAGTTCGCAGATGACACGAAAATTGGTGATGTTGTAAATAGTGAGGAGGAACGCCTTAGATTACAGGATGATATAGATGGGCTGGTAAGATGGGCGGAGCAGTGGCAAATGGAATTTAATCCTGAGAAGCCTGAGGTGATGCATTTTGTGAGGACTAACAAGGCAAGGGAATATACAGTGGTCAGTAGGACCCTAGGAAGTACAGAGGGTCAGAGGGACCTTGATCTACATGTCCATAGATCACTGAAGGCAGCAGCACATGTAGGTGGTTAGGAAGGCATATGGGATACTTGCCTTTATTAGCAGAGGCATAGGATATAAGAACAGGGAGGTTATGATGGAGCTGTACAAAACGATAGTTAGGCCACAGCTGGAGTACTGTGTGCAGTTCTGGCCGCCATGCTATAGAGGGATGTGATTGCACTGGAGAGGGTGCAGAGGAGATTTACCAGGATGTTGCCTGGGCTGGACCATTTCAGCTATGAAGAGAGACTGGATAGACTAGGGTTGTTTTCCTTAGAACAGAGAAGGCTGAGGGGAGACCTGATTGAGGTATACAAAATTATGAGTGGCATAGTTAGGGTAGATAGTTAGTGGAGGTGTCAATAACCAGGGGGCAATGATTTAAGGTAAGGGGCAGGAGGTTTCGAGGGGATTTGAGGAACAAAACTTTCACCCAGAGAGTGGTTGGAATCTGGAACACACTGCCTGAAGGGTTGGTAGAGGCAGGAACCCTCACAACATTTAAGAAGTATTTTGATGAGCACTTGAAATGCCATTGCTTACAAGGTTACGGGCCAAGTGCTGGAAAATGGGATTAGAATAGTTAGGTGCTTGATGGGCAGCATGGACACAATGGGCCAAAGGGCCTGTTTCTGTGCTGTATATGACTCTAAATGCTGCCTCATGTCAAGGGCAGTCACTCTCACCTCACCTCTTGAGTTCAGCTCTTTTGTCCATGTTTGAACCAAGGCTGTAATGAGGTCAGGAACTGAGTGGCCCTGGCGGAACCCAGACTGAGGGTGACTGAGCAGGTTATTGCTAAGCAAGTGCCGCTTGATGGCACTGTTGATGACACCTTCCATCACTTTACTTATCATTGTGAGTAGGCTGATGGAGCGGTAATTGGCCGGGTTGGACTTGTCCTGCTTTTTGTGTACAGGACATTCCTGGGCAATTTTCCACATTGCCGGGTAGGTGCCAGTTTTGTAGCTCTACTGGAACAGCTTGGCTAGGGGCACGGCAAGTTCTGGAACACAAGTCTGTGACAGGACTGCAGAGCTTAGATCTGATCGTTGGTTATGGGATCGCTTAGCTCTGTCTGACGCATGCTGCTTACGCAGTTTGCACGCAAGTCGTCCTGGGTTGTAGCCTCACCAGCTTGACACCTCATTTTGCGGTATGCTTGGTGCTGCTCCTGGCATGCCCTCCTGCAGTCTTCATTGAACCAGGGTTGATTACCTCGCTTGATGGTAATGGTAGAGTGGGGGTATGTCGGATCCTGAGTTTACATATGGTGGTTGAGTACAATTCTGCTGCCGCTGATGGCCCACAGTAGAGGCTTGCTCAGGTTGGGAAAAAAGAACCTGACCCGAACCCGACCGGACCACAGCGGACCCGAGCCCAACCCGACCCAAACCCGCCCCAACTCGACTCGACTTGACCCGAGCCCAACCCGACCCGAGTCTCTCCAATTTTGCCCTGAGCCTGACCCGACCCAAACCCGCCCCAACTCAACTCGACCCGACTCGAGCCGAGCCCAACCCGACCATCCCTTTACTTACTTTCGGACTTGGAATCTCCATGAAGCTGCAGCGCATGCACGATGGCGTCAGTTTTGTCCCAGGCTCCCAGCTCAGGTGAGTGTTTTTAATTTCAATACTTATCAGCAGAGCGCGTACCCGTGTGTCCGGCCCGACATGAACCAACTCGACCTGGACTCGGCCCGGCCCGACCTGACCCGAACCCGAAAGCCGTACCCTGAGGATGGGCCCGACCCGACCTGAACCCGACACATGTCGTCAGGTCCCGTTGGGTTCGGGTCGGGTAGCAGGCCTCTAGCCCACAGCGTCTCGTGGATGCACAGTTTTGCGTTGCGAGATCTGTTCGAAATCTATCCCATTTAGCAGGGTGGTAGTGCCACACAACACGATGGAGGGTATCCTCAACGTGAAGATGGGACTTTGTCTCCGCAAATCCTGGAACTCCCTCCCCAACAGCACTGTGGATGTACATACACTACATACACTACAGCATTTCAAGAAGGCAGCTCAGCACCAACTTCTCGAGGGCAACTAGAGATGGGCAATAAATGGCAGCATTGTCCACATTCCATGAACATGATAAATAAAAAAAAACTTGTAGGGCTGGATTTTATTCTGCCACTGCTGGGAGCGGCAGCGGTGAAAAAAATGGCAGCCTGCACGTGCGGGCCACTCACCACCATGTCGCCACAATGGGGTGGCACATCTGAATACGCTGGACGGGCATCAGCTGATTCACGAGTAGGTGCTGACACTATCTTTAAAAAGCAGCTAGCCCTGCATGAAGGCACCGCCTGCATGTTCGTTGCGCTGTTGAGGCAGAAAGGTCAGGATTGCCTGCAGTACCACACCAGCATTCGAGCAGCACCCCTGGGAAGCCCTGTGGCAATGGTGGATGTGCGAGGAAGGGTGGCCCCACATTTCAGTGATGCCTCCCTGCTCAGTCTCCTCCAGGCTACAAGGGAATGGCGGGAAGTCCTTTTCCCTAGCGATGGTAAGGAGAGGCCCTCTCGCCTGACCAAGCAAGCCTGGACAGAGATTGCAGAGGAGGTAAGCTGCCGTGGGGTTATCCGACAAGACTGGGTTCAGTGCAGGAAGAGGGTCAATGATCTCGTGCGCTCGGTAAAGGTAAGTGGCATGTTACAGAGCGACCCAGTTTGATCTGGGTGTTCCCACACAGTAGGCCAAGATGGGTGCCACTGCCATGTCAAAGACAGGGAGGTCAGGGAGGATTGATGCCACATGATTGGCTTCATAAGCGCATCAAGTCACCCTCGTTTGTACCTCAGAGCATGTCACACCTATAACAGGGTGAGTCCATATACCAGACAGAGCATCCCCCAGCTGCTGTTGAAGAGCCCATGTTGTTACAACCGTCATGTTAATGTTTGGCAATGTTCATTATCTTGCTCTTCCAGGCAAAGACAGCCCACAATAGTAGAGAGGCATGCAGGACCAATGACAGGGTGCTAGACCTGAGGCCGCTAACACAATCCAAAGAATAGGCGCGGGAGTTAGCCGGGAGCCAGCGAGCATGTGCCATTTCTGATGTGGAGCTTGGGGTCCTGGGTTGCCAATCACAATGATTCCTAATGACATTTCACAGGCAGGTTCAATGCTGTCGTCATTGCGACATTTGTTCTGTAAAACCTGGACGTCTGGTCTTCACATTGTATCTTGCAGGGCGACACTCCCAGTCTGCATTGGAGGCCCTGGAGACTTGCAGCACCTCTGAGAAAGAGACAACCTCAGAGACTGCAACATCCCATGACACTCCCGCACCTTCCGCCAGCGCAGCCACTCACTTTGGTGGGAATCCATTTGGCTTTAGAATCTGGGTCACAAGCTGGTGAGAGCACCACGCACGCGCTCGAACAGCTGGCTGAGGCTGAGAAAGCCGAGGCCTCTGACAGTCGGAGGACTGTGGGTGGCCAGGCCCCTCCTGAGTCCGAGGCTGATGATGAGCCTCTGGTGTCGGCAGCACAGGTCATGCTGGAGTTGCAGGGAGAGGTAAGGCAACATCTGGCTGAGATGCCAGAGGCAATGTGCTGCCTTGAGCGGACAGTGGTGGAGTCCACCTAGGCCATGATAGCTGCCACGTCTCAGGCATTTTGGTGCATAGCCTCATCCAGCGAGAGGTTGGTGACCCTCATGGAGAGTCCGATTCCACTGATACGCATAGACCTGCAAACCTTCGCCTCAGCCATGAATTCAATGCAGCAGTGGAAAGGCGAGAGAGGGACCAGGGGCCTAGAGAATGCCTTTGCTCCTGTTTTTTTCCCCCAAAAAATATGCTTTATTCATAAAAATCTGTAAAAAATGCATTACAAAACAGTTCAAAACAGCACCAAGTTAACATTCCAAAAAGTGCAAAGGAAATCAGTTTTCTTCGATACAGGAGTGAGTTGCCTCACAACCCTTCCATTCCATTTTACAAGCCATGTGCATTTTACAGCAAACCCATATTTGGTGTATACAGCCTGAGGGGTTTCCCATGGGTCCAGAACCTCAGTTCACTTTGGTGGGGGGACCTTACACTGTGGTCCTTCCCCATTGAGCCTTTGCCACAGCTGCCCCAAGCTTTAGTGCGTCCCTCAGCACGTAGTCCTGGACCTTGGAATGTGCCAGTCTGCAACACTTGGTCGTGGACAACTCTTTTCGCTGAAAGACCAGCAGGTTTCGGGCAGACCAACGAGCGTCTTTCACCGAATTGATGGTCCTCCAGCAGCAGTTGATGTTTATCTCGGTGTGCGTCCCTGGGAACAGCCCGTTGAGCACAGACTCCTGTGTTACAGAGCTGCTTTGGATGAACCTCGACAAAAACCACTGCATCTCTTTCCACACCTGCTTTGCAAAGACACATTCCAGAAGGAGGTGGGCAACTGTCTCTTCCCCACCACAGCCACCTCGAGGTCAGTGTGTGGAGGGGGCGAGACTCTGGGCGTGCAGAAAAGATCTGACGGGGAGGGCCCTTCTCACCACCAGCCAAGCTACGTCTTGTGCTTGTTTGAAAGTTCTGGTGATGTGGCATTCTGCCAAATAACTTTGGCAGTCTGCTCGAGGAACCATCCGACCGGATCCATCGTCTCCTTTTCCCGTAGGGTCTGAGGACATTCCGTGCAGACCACTGCCTGATGGATTGGTGGTCAAAGGTGTTTTCCCGCAGAAACTTTTCCACGAAGGATAGGTGGTGCGGCACGGTCCAACTGGATGGAGCATTCCGCGGCACTGTGACCAGACCCATCCTTCGTAACACGGGGGACAGATAGAACCTTAGCACGTGGTAACACTTGGAGTTTGTGTACTGGGGCTCTACGCACAGCTTGATGCAGCCGCACATGAAGGTGGTCATCAGTATGAGGGTGACGTTTGGTTCCATTTTCCCGCCCTTACCCAGAGATTTGAACATTGTGTCCCTCTGGACCTGGTCCACTTTGGATCTCCAGATAACGCAGAAAATGGCTCGGGTGACCACCACGGCGCAGGAGTGGGGTATGAACCAGACCTGCGCCACGTACAGCAACAAATTGAGCCCCTCGCACCTGATGACCAGGTTCTTACCCACAATGGAGAGAGATCGCTGCGCCCACATGCTCAGTTTATGGTGTACCCCGGCGACTCGCTCCTTCCAGGTTTTGGTGCACGCCCCGGCCCTTCCGAACCATATCCCCAGCACCTTCAGGTAGTCTGGCCTGACGGTGAATGGGACAAAGGATCAGTCAGCCCAGTTCCCAAAGAACATGGCCTCACTCTTGCTGTTGTTGACCTTGGCTCCCAAGGCCAGTTTGAACTGGTCGCAGATTCTCATCAGTCTGCGCACAGACAGCGGATCCGAGCAGAAGATGGCGACGTCATCCATGTACAGGGAGGTTTTAACCTGAGTGCCTCCACTGCCTGGGATTGTTTATTTATTTATTTTTATTTAGAGATACAGCACTGAAACAGGCCCTTCGGCCCACCGAGTCTGTGCCGACCAACAACCACCCATCTATACTAACCCCACAGTAATCCCATACACGCCCCGGCCCTTCCGAACCATATCCCCAGCACCTTCAGGTAGTCGCTCCTGATCCTTCTCGGGACAGCAGCGAGGTTCCTACGAGCCTGGAGAGGGAGGAGGCAAGCCTGCCTGCCATATCTGGGGTCCCGACCTCAGGGTGATTGTGGACACTGGTTCCTCAGCTCCTCTGCTGGTGACTCCAGCTCCAGCAGCCACGACACCTGAGGACAGGCCTGCACTGGTGCAGGATGCCTTCCGGCAGCCGGGGCCCTCCAGGCCTCAGGCACCCGGAGGACGACTGCCCAAGTCATCCAAAGCCAAGGGGCGTCCTGATCAGCAGCCTGCCTCCAGTCAAGCTGCTAATGCAGAAGTCACACTGTGAAGGAACACCCACAAACGTTCCAAAAAGACACGTTGACACACATGGTTTTTCACAGGTGAGAATAACACATGCCACCATGTACTGGTTCTGTGTCCTCTCATTACATCATTAGCCTAACAGTACTGCCAATGTAAGGAATAACATCATTGCCATGCCCGTATGCATGATGTGCCACTGCACGACTGCGGTCACATGGGTAATGGCTCAGTCAGCTTCTGCCAATAATACTGGAGAGACAGAGGTTACAGAGGCAGAAGACCTCAGACAAGATAAAGGACAGTGGTGTGTGGTGTGAGGAGCATATGTTGCATTTCAGGGATTGTAGAAGCGCTCAATTATCAGGCGTTGTCATGTATCCCTTGCTCGCTGCTTGCTATGCCCTCCATCAATGCCCTCTGTGCTCCCTTGGGTGGCGCAGTGGTTAGCACCACATCCTCACAGCTCCAGCGACCCGGGTTCAATTCTGGGTACTGCCTGTGTGGAGTTTGCAAGTTCTCCCTGTGACTACATGGGTTTCCGTCGGGTGCTCCGGTTTCCTCCCACAGCCAAAGACTTGCAGGTTGATAGGTTAATTGGCCATTGCAAATTGCCCCTAGTGTAGGTAGGTGGTAGGAGAATTGAGGGAAGGTGGGGATGTGGTAGGGAATATGGGATTAATGTAGGATTAGTATAAATGGGTGGTTGATGGTCATCAAAGACTCGGTGGGCTGAAGGGCCTGTTTCAGTGCTGTATCTCCCTATGACTCCATTCACAGCTGCTGCTGGTTGCCCTCTTCTGTCCTCATTATCTGAAAATGTCTCCTGCTCCCGTTCCTCCTCATCCTGCAAGGCCTCCCCCTTCTGTACTGTGATGTTGTGCAGAACGCAGCGGACAGCAATGATGTGCCCAACACTGTCTGGTGTGTACTGTCGGGCCCCACCAGATCTATCAAGGCAGCCTCATTCTTGCCAGCTGGGGGCCGGCATAAAAAAGTGTATTTATTAAGAAGAACCCGAAGAAGGGTTGCTGACCCGAAACTTTAACTCTGCTTCTCTTTCCACAGATGCTGCCAGACCTGCTGAGTGGTTCCAGCATTTCTTGTTTCTATTTCAGATTTCCAGCATCCGCAGTATTTTGCCTTTATGTTTATCAATCAATATGTCTTATCCCAAAATTGCCACAACCTCATTCACTCGCGCGTTCAGTCGTCCACGCGCACGCACAAACACAAAAAGAAACAGATATAGAAGGGGAAGAGGAGGTGGGTCTTTGTGGGGGAGAAGAGTTACGATAGATTTGTTGAATTCTCTTGAGACTCAAAATCCAGATAGTTGCAGAGGTTCTGTTGAAGATGGTGGGTCACTTCCAGCTCTCTCTCTGCTGTGTAATGTGGATGTTTGATCTTTTCAGCAGGGCAGGTGCTTTCTGGATTGCTGGAATTCCAGCTGTTACAAGTAGCTTCTGGATCAATCTCTCCCTCCCTCTCTCTCTGGCTGTCTTTGTTATCAGGTAAAATTGTGTCACCTCTCACCTCCTGTTAGGAGACACTCTGGTTTCTTTCCCATGATGGTCACACAATGGCCCAGGACTTGGCTACTTCACACCTCCTTTGTTTAGAAGAAGACATTCAATTCTGGAATGTTTTTAGAATAGGTGTGAGATGGATTTCATTAATACCTTTTGTCTTTGAAGATGTGTCCTTTGTCTTTGTTAGACTATTTGAATACACAAAAGGCTAATCACCTTTTTCTCTTTCGTGGCCATTTTGGACCATCGTTCACTTTTTAAAATAAATGTTCATTTTTTAAAAGACAAAGTTCATTTTTCATAAGTCTTCAGAGTTAGTGTCTGAATGCTGTATCATCACACCTCCGAAGTGTAAGACACTGAAAATACTCAGCGGGTCTGGCAGCATCTGTGGCGAGAGAAGCAGAGTTAATGTTTCAGGTCAATGACCTTTCAGATGCTGCCAGGCCTGCTGAGTATTTCCAGCTCTTTGTGTTATTTCAGATTTCCAGCATCTGTAGTCATTTGCTTGTACAACCCTGGATGAGTTGGCCTCAGCTAGAGTGAAGGCAAAGGTGCTACACACTGTCATGAGGGATCCTGTGATGGGGAAATCACGGTGTAACAACCTATGCTGGAAGATGTTGGGTAAGGATATGACAGAGCTTAGCAGTTATACTCCCCATGGTAGAATGGCCTATTAATATCTATAATTCGATGTAGGTCTACATAGAGTGGTGAATATTTGGAACAGAAGGCAGTAAAGGCAGATAATGTTGGCAAGTTTAAGAGGAGCTGGTTTGATTTTTGGAAAGAAGTGACTGAAGAATGTGAGATCGAACATACCATATGGGATTTTTTGATCTTATCATACACATTCCTGCATTGCTAATGGAATGATGTTATCCACAAGAACTGTTTATTCTAATAAGGGTAAACAGACCGCTGAATACACAGTGTGTATGATTTAGATGGACTGCATGGGTTCCTGACAGATACAATAAGCTGGTAATATTATCCAGAACAATCCCATGCATGCTTTTAGCATTTGATCTCTGTTCATTGGAATGCTTTCTGAAATGGAAGAAATACGCAGGGGTTCCTGCAGCATTTCAAAATCTGTTTTTCAGTCATAATCTCCAGTGCTTCAGTCATAGAACATAGAACATAGAACATTACAGCGCAGTACAGGCCCTTCGGCCCTCGATGTTGCGCCGACCTGTGAAACCATCTGACCTAAACTATTCCACAGTGGCGCAGTGGTTAGCACCGCAGCCTCACAGCTCCAGCGACCCGGGTTCAATTCCTGGTACTGCCTGTGTGGAGTTTGCAAGTTCTCCCTGTGTCTGCGTGGGTTTCCTCTGGGTGCTCCGGTTTCCTCCCACATGCCAAAGACTTGCAGGTTGATAGGTAAATTGGCCATTAGAAATTGCCCCTAGTATAGGTAGGTGGTAGGGAAAATATAGGGACAGGTGGGGATGTGGTAGGAATATGGGATTAGTGTAGGATTAGTATAAATGGGTGGTTGATGGTCGGCACAGACTCGGTGGGCCGAAGGGCCTGTTTCAGTGCTGTATCTCTAAACTAAACTAAACTAAACTATTCCATTTTCATCCATATGTCTATCCAATGACCACTTAAATGCCCCTAAAGTTGGCGATTCTACTACTGTTCCACGCCCCTACTACTCTCTGAGTAAAGAAACTACCTCTGACATCTGTCCTATATCTATCACCCCTCAACTTAAAGCTATGTCCCCTCGTGTTTGCCATCACCATCCGAGGAAAAAGACTCTCACTATCCACCCTATCTAACCCTCTGATTATCTTATATGTCTCTATTAAGTCACCTCTCCTCCTCCTTCTCTCTAACGAAAACAACCTCAAGTCTCTCAGCCTTTCCTCGTAAGACCTTCCCTCCATACCAGGCAACATCCTAGTAAATCTCCTCTGCACCCTTTCCAAAGCTTCCACATCCTTCCTATAATGCGGTGACCAGAACTGCACGCAATACTCCAGGTGCGGCCGCACCAGAGTTTTGTACAGCTGCAGCATGACCTCGTGGCTCCGAAACTCGATCCCCCTACTAATAAAAGCTAACACACCATATGCCTTCTTAACAGCCCTATTAACCTGGGTGGCAACTTTCAGGGATTTATGTACCTGGACACCAAGATCTCTCTGCTCATCTACACTTCCAAGAATCTTCCCATTCGCCCAGTACTCTGCATTCCTGTTACTCCTTCCAAAGTGAATCACCTCACACTTTTCCGCATTAAACTCCATTTGCCATCTCTCAGCCCAGCTCTGCAGCCTATCTATGTCCCTCTGTAACCTACAACATCCTTCGGCACTATCCACAACTCCACCAACCTTCGTATCATCCGCAAATTTACTAACCCACCCTTCTACACCCTCATCCAGGTCATTTATAAAAATGACAAACAGCAGTGGCCCCAAAACAGATCCTTGCAGTACACCACTAGTAACTAAACTCCAGGATGAACATTTGCCATCAACCACCACCCTCTGTCTTCTTTCAGCTAGCCAATTTCTGATCCAAAGCACTAAATCACCTTTCACCAGAGTCCAGTGCTATTGAGAGACGCGTAAGGGAGGCAAGAGACAAACTCAGAAATACCCGGTTCCTGCCACCATGATGGCCTCTCAAATTGAACTCAATAAAGACTCACCTCAATGTATTCGGCCTGCTGCCTCCTTCCTATCGCACTCCAGTGCTTAGTGCCCAGCTTCATCATACACTCTGGCACATCTAAAACACTGACCAAATGCGGCCTGTGGCTGCTCTGGCAACCCATTGAGGGAGCAAGGGTGAAGGTTGATCTCACGAGACAGCAATGAAAGCAGGAGCCATTTACAGCAATGAATCTGACCTCCATTTATTAGCACAATTGTAGCAACCAATATAAAGGCCACAATTAATATACTCATGAAGCCCCAAGCGCTCTTCTTTATTTGCTTTTGTGAGCTTTTATGCATTGCGGCCCCTGCACTGGCAGCTGAGGTGGAGACAGGTTGCTGATCGGGCCGTCCCTTGGCCTGGATGACTTTGGCAGATGTCCTCTGGATACCAGAGGCCTGGGGGGCCCCGGCTGGCTGAGTCCTTTCCTTCTGATTGCAGGAAGCAAGTAGGATTGTGTGCCCTGTAAACCAGCGATGTGTCCTGAGCACAGGGGCTGTTTGAATGATGAATGACAAGTCTCCTGTCTTTCACTATAAACACTGGATTCTGACCACTACTGATTGGTGTCCATCAGTTGTTTTGGCTGTTGTCTGGACCCGGAATCTGGCTAATTGAGAGGAGTCTAATCTGACAAAAACATTTCTTTCAAGCTCAAAGAAAATTATATTTGTTGTTTCTAATGAACAGATCAGAAACTTGGAGTGCTCTGTGTGGCCTTCATCCAAATATGATTTAACTTGTTGAGAGGCTGAGAAATTATAAAGATTATTATCACCTACCAGCTGGACACAGATTCGAGACAATATGAGACTTCAGAGGTCAGCTCAGTGAAAGACTTCGTAATCAGCAAGCAGACATCGGCCTTGATATTAACTCCCCCAGAAGGGGCAGGAGAGGGTCAGGGCGGAAGTTAAAGAGCTAAATGCAAGGAATGTGACCCCAACACATCACACATGCACATGCCATTTTTTATGGCGGGGGATATCAATGCATCCAAGTAACCCGTCATGAAGTGTCCTGTCATGGCCGCCTGCCAAGGTCAGCAGCATCACAGGAGCTAGGCTTTGACCAATGAGATTCACACTATGTGATGTCAGGAAAGGGCTGAATACACTGGATATAGCAAAGACTCTGATAACATCCTGGCATTAGTACTGAAGACTTGTGCTCCAGAGCTAGCCACGTCCCCTAGCCAAGCTGTTCCAGTACAGCTACACAGCTACAACACTGGCATCCACCCAATAATGTGGAAAATTGCCCAGGTATGTTCTGTCCACAAAAAGCAGGAAAAATCCAATCCAGCCAATTACTGCCCCATCAAAGAGATGGAAGGTGTCATCGACAGTGCAATCAATCGGCAGTTACTCAGCAATAACCCGCTCACTAATGCTCAGCTTGGGTTCTGCCAGGGCCACTTGGCTCCAGACCTCATTACAACCTTGGTTCAAACATGGACAAAAACGCTGAATTCCAGAGATGAGGTGAAAGCGATTGCCTTTGACAACAAGGCAGCATTTGACCGAGTGCATCATCAAAGAGCCCTAGTAAAACTGAACTCAAGGGAATCAGAGGGATAAACTCTCCGCTGGTTGGGGTCATACCTAGCACTAAGGTTGTGGTTGTTGGAGGTCAATCATCTGAGCCCCAGGACATTGCTGCAGAAGCTCCTCAGGGTAATGTCCTATGCCCAACCATCTTCAGCCGCTTCATCAATGATCGTCCCTCTATCATGAGGTCAGAAATAAGGCTGATTGCACTGTTCAGTATCATTTGTAACTCCTCGCATTAAAGGTCTGCTACCCGACCAGCACCCGACGGGACCCAATGACGTGTCGGGTTCGGGTCGGGTCGCACTTTCGGGTCCAGCATTCGGGCTCGGGTCGGGCCAGATCGGGCACCCTCTATCACCGCCTCAGGTAAGTGACTTTAATGTTAATTTACTTTTTGGACTTTAAAGGTGGTTTTGCTACAGTTATTTTAAGCTTGTGCAGGTAAAGAACAAAGTGAAAAACAGAAGGTAGGTTAACCGATGGTCAGGTCAGGCACAGGAAAAAATGGAAGGGCTTGGCCGGGTCGGGCTTGGGGTCGGATGGGGTTCTGTCGGGCTGGTGTCGGGTCTCATTTGCAGACCCGAACAGGCCTTTACCACGCATATGGAAGCAGTCCATACCTGAATGCAACAAGATCAGTACAAAATGTAAGCTTGGGCAGATAAGGGCAAACAACATTTGCACCACACAATGCCAGGCAATGACCATCTTCAATGAGAGAATCCAACCATGTTTATTTATTTTATTTTTTATTTAGAGATACAGCACTGAAACAGGCCCTTCGGCCCACCGAGTCTGTGCCGACCAACAACCACCCATTTATACTAATCCTACATTAACGCCATATTCCCTACCACATCCCCACCATTCTCCTCCCACCTATCTACAGTAGGGCAATTTACAATGGTCAATTTACCTATCAACCTTCGTTTCATGTTCAATAGCATTACCATTGCTGAATCCCCCATCATCAATCTGGGTCTTTTAACCATTGACCAGAAACTGAACTGGACCAGCCACATAAATACTGTGGCTACAAGAGCAGGTCAGAGGCTGGGAATTCTGCAACAAGTAACTCACATCATCTGTCCATCATCGACAAGGCAGGACTGTGATGAAATGATCTCTAATTGCCTGGATGAGTGCATCTCCAACGACATTCAAAAAGCTTGACACCATCCAGGACAAAGCATTCTGCTTGATTGGCACCCCACCCACCACCTTAAATATTCACTCCCTCCCACCGGCGCACAGTGCATCTACAAGATGTACTGCAGCAACTCGCCAAGGCTCTTTCAACAGCACCTTCCAAACCAGCAACCCCCATCACCTAGAAGGACAAAGGCAGCAGATACATGGAATGCCACCACCTGCAAGTTCCCCTCCAAGTCACACACCATCCTAACTTGGAACTATATCGCCGTTCCTTCACTGTTGCTCAGTCAAAATCCTGGAACTCCCTTCCTAACAGCACTGTGGATGTACTACTTCACATGGACTGCAGCGGTTCACCACCACCTTCTCAAGGGCAATTAGGGGTGGACAGCCAATGCAGAAAAAATCATTAACATATTTAAATCAGGCTCGCGCAATGCAATTGGTTGCTGTATTTAAAACTGACTGTTGCAGTTTGGGTTTCCCTGGGGTCAGGAGTCTTGGCAGTGAAAGGGAGGTAGGAAGTGGGAGGTGCCCCACTCCACAAGGTAAATTGCTGTTTCAGCACTCATTGTGGGCCAGGAGGAGCAGGAATATTCGCCATCCCTCAGTCCCTCAAAGAAGCCACCAAACCTCATTCCCAGACACCACCCTCTGCCCAGCTCTCCCAATTGCAGGCCTCTCCCTGACAACACTAATCTCTAACTTCTCCCACCAGCACCCCAATTGCTGACCATTCCCCCACAGATTGCTGGATTCGATCCATGGGTGTGGCCTCCTGCCGCCTTTGCTTTCTCCCACCCTGCTGTCCATTTTGGCTGCGTTCTGCGCAGGACGCTGAGGTGCCAAAGGTTATTGAGGTCCTGCCATTAAGATCAGCAGAACCTTCACTTCCTTAGATTTACAGTGTTCTTCAGCTGCTTTTGGCCTTACCCCTGTCCTCCCTGTATATGTGGGGGGTATATGTTTGTGTTGGGGTTACTTTGTATATAACAGGAAGGACACAACTGGCTTCAGCTATTTTGTACTTGGGAGGGATAACAAACAGTCAGAATTCCTGCTCCTGACTTCTATCCAGTGGCACGTGCTGGAAAATGCAGGTATGTGGACATGAAGGTGAGGATTGATTGTGATGCCCCCACAGTCAAATAGCACACCAACACCGTCTCGGTACGCTCTTGGCCACTTGAGTGGGGCACTAGAAATCTGGCAACATCCACGGAACAAACATCTCATGTGACTTAGTGCCATGAGTTTGTGAGGAAAACCGAATAGAGTTAACAAGAAGACACAAACACCTCAAACATAGAAAATAGGAGCAGGAGTAGGCCATTCGGCCCTTCGAGCCTGCTCCGCCATTCATTATGATCATGGCTGATCATCCAACTCAGTAACCTGTTCCCGCTTTTGCCCCATATATAGAAACCAAGGCAGAGGATCCCCGGCTACGATCTTCTGTGAAGCTCATGTGAAACTCGAGACCTCATCCACACAAGCCGTGGTGGTTACAGATACTTGATGCACAACTGGATAAGGAAAACTCTCCAGTGTGTGACTATGGTCACCCACAACAAACCATGGAACATGTAACGAATCAATGCCTGATTCCAAATGTAAAGGAGGCATTTCAGTGATAGACTCCACTACTCCTGAGCAATTATCTGGCTTAACCACCTGCATGTAAGTTCCAGTTGTTGCTCTACATCTACATCAGCCAGAAGAAAATGAGAGAGGGAGATAGTACTTCAGGGAGAAGGGAAAAAGTGAAAAACAAATAATAGCACTTGATGGAAATGACATCAAAATATGTTTTTTTAATCATTTGTGGATGGGGGTGTCTCCGGCATTTATTGCTTTGAGAAGTGGGTGGCGAACTGCCTTCTGAACCGCTGCAGTCTGCGTGGTGTAGGTACACCTATAATGATGTCAGGAAGTTCCAGGATTTTGAACTAGCGACAGTGAAGGAACGGGGATATAGTTCTAAGTCAGGATGGTGTGTAGCTTGGAGGGGAACTTGCAGGTGATGGTGTTCCCATGCGTCTCTTGCCCTTGTCCTTCTAGGTGGTAGAGGTCACAGGTTTTGGAAGGTGCTGTCAAAGGATTCTTGGTGCGTTGCTGCAGTGCATCTTGTAGATGGTATACGCCTTTGTCACTGTGCATCGGTGGTGGAGGGAGTGAATGTTGAAGGTGGTGGATGGGGTGCCAATCAAGCGGGCTACTTTGTCCTGGATGCTGTCAAGCTTCTTGAGTGTTGTTGGAGCTGCACTCATCCAGGCAAGTGGAGAGTATTCCATCACACTCCTGACTTGTGCCTTGTAGATGGTGGACAGGCTTTGGGGAGTCAATGGTGTGTTACTCGCTGCAGAATTCCTAGCCTCTGACCTGCTCTTGCAGCCACGGTATTTATATGGCTGGTCCAGTTCAGTTTCTGTGCGATGATAGCCCCTAGGATGTTGATGGTGGGGGATTCAGCGATGGTAATGCCGTTAAATGTGAAGGGGAAGTTGGTAGATTCCCTCTGGTTGGAGATGGTCAGTGCCTGGCACTTGTGTGTGGCGCGAATGTTACTTGGCACTTGCACCAACCCAAATAAAATACCACAAATTTACAAATGTCTCTCCTCCACAAATAGAACAACATTACTATGCAATTCCTCAGTGAGATAAACCTCTCCGAAAGCATGAGAACTTGTGCACTATCTTGGAAAAAAAGTCAGGGGAAGTTCATGGGACAGAGATAAATTCAAAGTCGATGTCCCGATATTTCTCTGCAGGCATTTCAGCCTGAAGACCAAATATAGCCCAGTAACAGGGCAGAGCTGGCACAAGATGTGGTGCTGGACAGATGGGGTATTTAATGGAAAGGAAATGATTGGAAGGCCTGTGGTGAGTTTTGAAAATAAAAAGAAACCAGTGCTTAAGGAAAAAAATAAAATAGTGCAGTACATATATTATAAATATGACTTGAACAGCACTTAATGGGTAAAGGGCGGTTTTACTGAAATCCGACATGATTGACAAGGAATATGGGGATAGTCTGTACACATACAAGGCAGGAGGTGGGAATGTTCCTATTGTATTTTATAACAAATCCGTTTCCCCAGAAACACAGTGCAAAGTTTAGATTGAGTGTTTTTTTTTCAGCATGAAAAAAACCTGCATGACAAGGGACAGATGTGGGTTTACTGTTTACACAGCGTCATCTCAAATAGTTTATTTTCAAATATCTCCTTGTCTTGATTTTTGTGACGTTGCTGTCCTTATCAGCTCGGGGGAAATCTACAAACACTTCATTGCAAATGTTGAGAGCTGTGTTTATTGTCAGGGAGAGAGAACTTTCCCCGTCCTTTTGGAGCGAGATGGGAAATTTGAATTAAATTAAAGGGGTGTGGATACAGTCACCGGATTGAGAGAGGAGGCGGGATCCGGAGTCCAGGCACCATAGAAGGCAACAGGGCAAGGGACTGGCTGACGTGTGTTGGCCACACAATAAAACACACACAAACCTCGGAAATGACTCCACTCCTTTTTAAAGTTTAAACAAAACTCCACAGTAGTAGCAGGAGGAGGAAGTTGTACTCCGGGATCCAGCAGTGAGTACAGCCCCTCACTCCAGGACCCCCTCCAAATTCCGGCTCTCCCTCCTTCACCCCCGCCCCCCCCCCACCCCCCACTCTCCTCTGAATTCGACCCCCTTCACCATGTCCCAGTTTCGGATCAATCTGCTTGGACCAGCGCCCTGGGGATTCAGGCTGGTCGGAGGGAAGGATTTTGAGCAGCCGCTGACTATCTCCCGGGTAAGTTTGCTCATTTCATATATTTTGTTTTAGATTCTTGTCAATTTCAGAAACTGACCTGGGTGGGGGTGGTAATGGTTCTCGGTTGCCTCTGCCCTGGGTTTAATTCTTTCCCTTGGTACTTTCCAGTTGGGAAGACTTCAGAAATTCTAAAATCAAACAAGGGAGGGGCTCTGGACTCTCGGCCCTGCACACCTGGCCTGGGCACTGCCAGGTGAGATTACAGAGTTGGCTGCTGGCTTTGGGTGTGACTGGTGAGATTCACCCAGGTGATAATGTAGGTCATTGACTTTACAGGATGTGCTTCCGTGTCCCATCCAATCAAGTATAGGGTGGGAAGAGGAGACTTTTGGGTGGAATTCCAGTGTTTGGGAAGGGGAGGGAGGGGGCATCAACTCATTCCAAAAGTTAGTTGTGGGGTGATGTGCACAGAGCAGAGATGCACTGAAGACTTTCATTCACTCTCAGGATGTGGGCATTGCTGCAACATTTTTCAACCCATCCCCAGTTGCCCCTGAGGAGCCGCTTTCTTGAGCTGCTGCTGCAGTCTGTGGGGTAAACGTTGATCTCACAGTGCTGTTCGGAATGATCTTCCAGGATTCTGACCCAATGATGATCAGGGATAGTTTACAGAGCAAGCACATTATTGTGGGTTGGTCCGGGCTGGGGAAGAAGCGAACATTTTCACTGCAGCCATTGATCAGCTTTGATATACTGTGTATTTTTTTCCAATACTGTTGAAGTTTGAAGTCGAGACGAACACCATTATTATTTAATGACAGGACTGGGAAGGTTTTGTGATGCATCATTTGAGTTTATTCTTACAAATTACAGGCTAACCTTGTGCATGTGTGGATGGAGAAACTATAAGTGTTTATTTCTCCCAGTAAAGTATTATTGCCTGAGATATTGTTAGGTTTATTTCGTATTAACAGTGAACTGAATAGCTCCTGAACAATACTCTCTGACTAGGTTACACTTGAGGACTGTCTTCTGAAAGGCTGAGAAGGGAGTACCTGCACACTTTCGAAAATGAATTGGATAATTAACTGGAATGGGGGAGTAAATGTTGCAGGGTTATGGGGAAAGAGGTGGGGAGTGGAACTAACTAGTAGCTTTACCAAAGAGAATCGTAGATGGGATGGGCTAAATAGCCTCCTTGTATGCTGCATCACTCTGATACTTGTGCAAACAGGCTGAGCTCTCCTGATGCTGATCTCAGCCTCTAGGGAGGGCACTGAGTAACAGGCCAGGTGCTTCCCGACAAAGGGAGGAAGGAAAATCAAAGGAGGAGTCCTCCTCGATGTGTTGGTTAGTGGTTAGCTCCACGGCACTGGCTGAGTTCTGGGGTAAACTCACTTGCCCATCCTTGAGCACAGCTGAGGTCTGAGGTGCAAAGACTAAAGGAAAGCATGCAGATTCGTGCTGAGATTAGCAAGAACCTGTGAAATCAGCAGCTCCGAGAAAGAAAGATTTTCATTTGTAATCTCACTTTTCAGGACCCCAGGACATCTCAAAGTGTGTTACAGACAATGAAGTACTTTTGTAATGTAGGAATAGTGCAATTTGTGCACAGGAAAGTCCTACAAACAGTGCAATAGTTAGCAGATAATCTGTTTCAATGATCTTACTCAATGGGTAAATTTTGGTCAGGGCATGAGGGAGAACTCCCCTGTTCTTCAGATACTGCTGTGGGATCTTTTATGCCCACTTGAAGGGCACTAAGGGCCTCCATTTAATATAAATGAAAACAGAAAATGCTGGAAATGCTCAGCAGGTCAGGCAGCTTCCGTGGAGAGAGAAAGAGTTAACGTTTCCGGTCGATGACCTTTCTATCGGTTTAATATCTCTTCTGAAAGACAGCACCTCCAACAGTGCAGCACTCCCTCAGCACTGCACTGGAGTGTCGGCCTAGATTTTTTTTTGGTCAAGTTTATGGAGTGGGGGACTTTGAACCTGCATACGTCTGACTCCGAAGCGAGAGTGCTACTGTATTCCAGAGCTGGCTAGGTAGCTTATATAAAAGCAAAATACTGCGGATGCTGGAAATCTGAAATAAAAACAAGAAATGCTGGAGCCACTCAGCAGGTCTGGCAGCATCTGTGGAAAGAGAAGCAGAGTTAACGTTTCGGGTCAGTGACCCTTCATTGGAACTGACAAATATTAGAAAAGTCACAGGTTCTAAGCAAGTGAGGTGGGGGTGGGGCAAGAGATAACAAAGGAGGTCTAGATTGGACCAGGCCACATAGCTGACCAAAAGGTCACGGAGCAAAGGCAAACAATATGTTGATGGTGTGTTGAAAGACAAAGCATTAGTACAGATTAGGTGTAAATACACTGAATATTGAACAGCAGCAAGTGCAAACCTGAAAAAAAAAACAGTGGGTAAGCAAACTGAACAAACTAAGATGAAATGAAATAAATGCAAAAAAAAAAATTGGAAAAAAAAGGAAGAAAAAATAACTAAAAATGAAAGTAAAATGGGGGGCTGTCATGCTCTGAAATTATTGAACTCAATGTTCAGTCCGGCAGGCTGTAGCATGCCTAATCGGTAATTGAGATGCTGTTCTTCGAGCTTGCGTTGATGTTCAGTGGAACACTGCAGCAATCCCAGGACAGAGATGTGAGCATGAGAGCAGGGGGGAGTGTTGAAATGGCAAGCAACCGGAAGCTCAGGGTCCTGCTTGCGGACTGAGCGGAGATGTTCCGCTTATATGTTTGGGACAGTATTTGCTCTGTGGAGACAGTGAAGAGTGTGCCCTGGATGATGTTAGAAATGGTGGCCCAACTCCAGGTTCTGCTTCCATAACACCAGCTTATCTTCAGCCTTGCTCTCTCAACCCCTCCACTCTCTCTAAATTGTCAGACTGCTTATCCGACATCCGGTACTGAATGAGTAGAAATTTCCTCAAATTAAATATTGGGAAGACTGAAGCCATTGTTTTCAGTCCCTGCCACAAACTCTGCTCCCTCTCCTACTGATTCCATCGCTCTGTGTCTGGCAGCTGTCTGAGGTGGAACCAGACTGTTCGCAAGCTCTGTGTCATATTTGACTCTGAGATGAGCTTTCAACCCTGGGGTAGAGGGAAGGAGAGTTTGAGACTGTGCTGGTAGCAGGGAGTCTCACCCACTGGCATTACATATTCAAAATTTTGCTGTATACAGCCAAAATTGTTTAAGTCTTACACCTGGTAAATCGTGGTTAGCAAGTTCCTGGGTTTCCAGTGTACTCAGCAGTGAGTAAGCCTCCCTTCCAGAATCACTAATTTAGAAAATAGTCCATGTGTAGGTGAGGGAAAGATAGGGAAGCTTTACCTTGCAATGAGATGCACAATGCCTGACTTGAGCTGCTTGCTAACAGGAACGAAGTGTTGTATTAACAAGCATGGAACTCCCGGGGGGGGGAGAGGGAGTGTGAACAAATCTTGCCTATTCTACAACATTGGTTAAAAAATTGAAATTACATAGCATCCACAGCACTGAAATCATTTAGCCCATTTGGTCTATGCAACTGTTTATACTCCACAAGAGCCTCCTCCCACTCTAATTTCCTCTTTCTTCCCCTGCCCCTGTATTCCTCTGTTCCCTTCTCCATCATGTGCATCAAGCCTCTGTCATGTTCATGCAATATGAACTTATGAACTATAAATATGAACTTATGAAATATAAGCCTGAAATGAACACTTTTTTTCTGTAAAACAAAATGGAGTGTGAGGTCAGGTGACCTTTTCTTTCCTGCCAATTCACATGGAACTGCAAGAACCCCAAGCTAATTTTCATGTCTGGACAATTCTTGAAGTCATTAAAATACAAATGACCTTTCCTGCAGTAATGGCTACATTTTCTCCAACTAATTAAAAAAAAAACTGGGTTCAAATACTATTGCAGACTCTTCGACTCCAAACATGAAACCCAGAAAATGGGTGTGACAAACTCTATTTTATCAAGGTGGTGTATGGATGAATAATACCTGGATTCCATTGTGTGACAATGGCCTAACCATCAGAAACTATTTGAGGGCAATGGAAAGAGATGCTCTGGTCACATGACTGAAACTAGGTTTCTGACGAGGGGTTTTAAATAAAGCGTATTCTGGGCAGACAGTCTGAAACATATCTGCCAACGAAGAGTAAAGACCTTGCCTAAGACCACCAGCTTTAAGCCTCATGTAGGCAGAGACTCGAGTTAGCTTTGAACTCTCACCTGAGGAATCGTACCAAGGCTTTGCCATTGAACCTTGACTGGCGTACAAGAAGAAAAATCTGCTGCTGCGAACATAAAAGAACAGCAAATGTGGCCTCCTAACCCTCCAGAGCTTTTCTTCCGTGGACAAAAAGGGATTACAGACCTGCAACGTTTCAAGTCTTCACTCCGGGGAAAAGCAAGTGGAACAGAACTCTTGAAATCTTGAGACCTAAACGTATGCTACTTTTATAATCATAATCATTTTTTGAGTGAGAGTGGGTGTTGTTGCGTATATCCGGGTATTGAACAATAAACCTTTTGTCTTTCTTTAAAACTTAGGAGAAAACCTGTCATTTGTCTGTTCCTGACAATTAAAGCACTCAGGCTAAAACATTTTTTTTTTAAACATGCTGTCTTCAGTCAGTCGAGAGGTGAAAAGGAGGAGCTGTCCCTATCACGTCTCTCCTGTCCATAACGCTTCCCTTTAAATACATCAATGCTATCTGCTTCAACCTCTCCATGTGGCAGTAAGTGCCACGTCTCACCATTCTCTGTAAAGAAATTCTTCCTGAATTCTTCTTTGATCTGTTAGTGACTATCTTTTTTTAATACCTTCATGTCGTGCAGTCACCCACAAATGGAAGCAGTTTCTCCACATTTCTCTTTTCCAGAGAAGAGTTCTCGCCTGCTCACACTTTCCTAATAGTTGCATCCTCTCAGTTCTTTTCTGCACTTTCTCCTGTGCTTAACTATCCTATCTTGTGGTAAGGAAGCCAGAACTGTGCAAAAGACTCACAATGCAAGTGTGGTCTAACCAAAGTTCTGAACATATTTAACATTATCTGTCTACTTTTGTATTATAATCCTTTAGAAATGGTCTCCAGTACTTTGTTTGCACTCTTTATGACCTTATCAACTTGTGTTGCTGTTTTTAATGACTTATTTACCTGTATTGCTGGATCTTTGCCTGTCTACCTATTTAGTTTCTTACATTCCAAGGAATAAGTGGCCTGTTTATTCGTCCTACCAAAAAGAGCCAACCTACATTTCACTACATTGAATCTCATTTGGCAATTGTCCGCTTGTTCTGCAAGCCTGTTCATGTCTTCCTGTATTTTGTTGCAGTGTTCATGTTATAAGCTGTTTCCCCACATTGGTGGTATCTGAAAATTTTAACACAATACCTCCATTTCCTGAGTCCAAATCATGAAAAGAAAGAAAGACTTGCAATTATATAGTGCCTCTCAGGACCTCATAATGTCCCAAAGGGCTTTACAGACTTTTGAAGTGTAATCACTGTTGTAAAGTAAGAAACATGGAAATTTGCGCACAGCAAGCTCCCACAAACAGCAACGTGATCACGACCAGGTAATCTGTTTTAGGTGTTTGTTGAGGGAGAAATATTGGTCAGGACACTGGGGAATAACTCCCCTGCTCTTCTTCAAAATAATTCCATGGGATCTTTTACATCCACCCAAGAGGGCAGACGGGGCTTCAGTTTAACATCTCACCTGAACGATGGAGCTCTCAGTGCAGCACTCCCTCAGTACTGCATTAGAATGTCAGCCTGGATTACATGTTAAGTCTCTGGGGTGGGACTTGAACCCAAAACTTTCTGACTCTGAGGCATGAGTGCTGCCCACTCGAGCCACAGTTGACGCTGTACAAAAGTGACAAATAACAGTCCCAGCATAGATCCCTGCAGGACACCACTTCCCACTTTCTGCCAGTCTGAAATACTCCTACCCTCTGCTTTCTGTTTTGTAGCTACCTTTTCAATCCATTCTGCTACCTGGTCCCTGATTCCATGCACCTGAACTTGGCCTCTTCTCTGTACACCTTCTGAAAGTCCATGTATCCCATGTTCATTATCTATTCTTTCTGGTACTTTCTTAAATAATGTTGGTTAAATTATCTTCCTTTTGGAGATCTATGCTGACTAGTTATTATATTCAGTCGCTAGTTACAGAAGTTTGCAGTGGTTTAGATGGTGAAACAGTCAGCATTCACCATCATCACTACTCAAAAACTGATAGTAGCATGCATGGTTAAAAGCAGAAATACAGAAGTTGCTGTCAGTGATTCTACGCTTCTCCATAGCGTGCGCTGTTGAATCTCTGCAAATGGAAATCAATTAGAAATCACTGATATGATGAGAACTTTCCCTTTTATGCTATCAATATTGCTGTTAAAACCCCTTCAAAAAATTGCACCTTGTTAATACTGTAACTGGGTTTATAATGGCATACTAAATCACAATTGCTACTGACAAACATCTGCAGCCCTGGAAAATTTCATATTTACGTCATGTTAAATTTTTCCATTATGATAAAAATTTCCATTGTCACTTAATCTTTTTTTTTGAATTATGACATTTCAACTTCTACCTCCTTCCCATGTGTATGTCCAAATCTCTCTCTCACTGTTGAATTTATAATAAGTGAAGGATAATCGATACATTTTACTTCTGGTTTCATGTCTGTGGGAATACTTGTGTAATTCCTGATTGGCTGCTTACCCTGCTTGATGACATCACTGTTGCTAGACCCCTGGAAATCCCTTTGACTGGGGGCCAGATTCAAATTAATGTCGGGAACGGGGAAATCCATCCCAAAGAGATCACTAGATCTTTGTGGGCAGCTTTCTTTGAGGTCGATGGCAAGTGCCATTGCTTTGCAGCTGACTAAGATTCTGACCTAGATGTTTTTCTTTATCTCATCATTTAGCAAATAGTCTAATATCTTTTCTACCACTGATATGAAGCTACCTGGTCTATAGTTCTCTGGATTATATTCTATATACCTTTTTTAAAGATAGGAATTGCATTTACTGTTTACTGGAAATAGGAGCAGGAGTAGGCCATTTGGCCCATGAAGCCTGCTACCCCATTCAAACAGATTATGGCTGATCATTAACTCTACGCCATTTTCTTCCCCACTATCCCCATATCCCTTGATGTCATTGGTATCCAGAAATCTATCTTTTTTTTTTCTGTCGTGAAGATGCTCAATGATTGAACTTCCACAGCCCACTGGGTAGAGAATTCCACAGATTCACCACCCTTTAAGTAAAGAAATTCCTCCTCATCTCGGTCTGAAATGGCATTCCGCTTATTATGAGACTGTGTTCCCTGGTTCTAGACTCACCAGCCAGAGGAAACATCCTATCTACATCGACCTTGTCACATCCGGTGAGAATTTTGTAAGTTTCATTGAGATTACCTCTCATTCTTCGAAACTCTGAAATACAGGCCAGTTTCTGCAATCTTTCCTCCATAAGACCTCTGGCACTATTCCATTTACTGTTGAATTTTTATATATGGATACTAGTGCCTCTGCTATTTCCTCCCTCGTTTCTCTGAGTTAGAAGGTTTATGCCCCACTCCAAGACTTAAGCACATAAATCAAGGCTGATGCTCCCCAGTGCAGTACTGAGGGAGTGCTACACTCTTGAAGGTATCATCTTTTTGGTTCAACAAGGCCTCGTCTGCTCTCTCAGTGGGCGTAAAAGATCTCATGGCAGTATTTCAAGGAAGAGCAGGGGCGTTATCCCTGGTGTCCTGCTCAATATTTATTCCTCAGTCAACATCACAAAAACAGATCATCAGTCATTATCGCAGTGCTGTTTGTGGAAGCTTGCTTGTGTGCAAATTAGCTGCCGTGTTTCCTACATTACAACAGTGACTACATTTCAGAAGTAATTCATTGGCTGTAAAGAGTTTTGGGAAGGCTGGTGGTTATGAAAGTCTTTTTTTTCCTCTTTTCTTCTACTGTTCTAGTTCCTGCATGTTAGTCTCTTCATAGAAAAATAGAACCATAGAAAAATTACAGCACAGAAGGAGGCCATTCAGCCGGCCAAAAAACTAGCCACCCAATCTATTCCCACCTTCCAGCACTCGGTCCGTAGTCTTGCAGGTTACAGCACTTCAGGTGCATGTCCAGGTACCCTTTAAATGAGTTGAGGGTTTCTGCCTCCACCACCATTGCTGGCAATGAATTCCAGACACCCACCACCCTCTGGGTGAAAAAGTTTTCCCTCATATCCCCTCTAATCCTTCTACTAACCACCTTTAAATTTGTGCCGCCTGGTAATTGACCTCTCCGCTAGGAGAAACGGGTCCTTCCTGTCTACCATATCTAGGCCCCTCGTAATTTTGTACACCTCAATTAAGTCACCCCTCAGCCTCCTCCGTTCTAAGGAAAACAACCCTAGCCGATCCAATCTTTCCTCATAACTGCAACTTTCAAGCCCTGACAACATTCTTGGAACTCTCCTCTGCACTCTCTCCAGAGCAATTATGTCCTTCCTGTAATGTGGTGACCAGAACGGTACACAATACTCCAGAGGTGGCCTAACCAGCATTTTATGCCGTTCCAACATTAAATCCCTGTTTTTGGATTCTATACCTCGACCAATAAAGGAAAGCATTCCATACGCCACCTTCACCACTCTATCTACCTGTCCTGCCACCTTCAGGAACCTGTGGACATGCACTCCTAGGTCTCTTTTTTTTTACCCCTCTTAATATCCTCCCATTTATTGTATATTCCCTCGCTTTATTTGCCCTCCCCAAATGCATTACCTCTCACTTCTCTGGATTGAATCCCATTTGCCACTTTTCTGCCCACTCAACCAAACCATTGATATCATTCTCAAGTCTCCAGTTATCCTCTTCACTATCAACTAACTACATGGCCAATTTTCGTGTCATCATCAAATCTCCCAATCATGCCTCCCACATTTAAGTCCAAATCATTAATATATACCACAAACAGAAAGGGACCCAACACCAAGCCCTGTGGAACATCACTGGAAACCGCATTCCATTCACAAAAACATCCGTTGACTACTACTCTTTGTTTCCTGTCACTGATCCAATTTTGGATCCAACCTGCTGCATTCCCCTGTATCCCATGGGTTTTCATTTTATGGACCATTCAACCATGCGGACCTTGTCAAATGCCTTACTAAAATCCGTGTAGACCACATCCACTGTACTACCCTCATCAATCCTCCTTATTACTTGCTCAAAAAACTCAATCAGTTTAGTGAGACATGACCTTCCCTTAACACTTCCATGCTGACAATCCTGATTTAATCTGTGCCTTTCTAAGTGGCAGTTTATTCTGTCCCTCAGAATTGATTCTGATAATTTACCCGCCACCGAGGTCAGACTGACCGGCCTGTAATTACTTGGCCTATCTCTTGCACCCTTTTTAAACAATGGTATAATGTTCGCAAACCTCCAATCCCCTGGCACCTTGCCCGTATCCAGTGAAGAATTGAAGATCATCCGAAGCGTATCTGCTATTTCCTCCCTGGCTTCCTTTAACAACCTGTGATACAATCCATCTGGCCCTGGCAATTTATCCACTTTCAAGAATGTCAGACCCTCTAGTACTTCCTCTCTCATTATGCTTATCATATCTAATATTTCAGAGTGCTTCTCTTAACTACAACATCTTTTTGTAAGAGGTTTCTAACCCAAGGATTTTTTTGATACAACCAGGATGATTCCAAATTCCAATTCACAGTAATAAACATATAAAATTCAAACTGTCGATGGTATATGAGCGAGCCTTATATTTGGAATTAAAGACTTCCTCATACCATGACATAATTGGAAGTTCATTGTGGTCACAAATGAAATTCCAGTTTTCCCAGCTTAACAGATTAGTTAACTTTAATGCTCCCAATTTAATTCAAACCATCATTTTTTAACTAAATAGCACATTTTCTATGAAAAGATAATTTACGTCATTCTCCTGTTGTCAACCAGGTGCCTTTTCAAATAAATGTGATAAACTATATACAAGAAACAAAACATAAAAAGTTAGCTTTCATAGTTAAACAAAACCAACATTTTACAACAGAAAAAGGGGACAGGATCTTTCAATGCCTCTTTTATTTATCTTTCTTTCTCCCTTAAACTAAATTTCAATTTTTGATGTTTGCTATTTAGCCTCATTTGAAAGAAACAGTAACTAATGTGTCTTTAATTTGATTTTTCTAGCAGTGTTTTGAAAAATTCAAATTGGATTTCTGCCAGGCTTCTGCTTCAAGACTGAAATTTTATCTCTTACAAGGCAAACCAGTGCTTTTGCAAAAGTAACTCCTTAAAAAGGACAACACTCCCATTTTAAATAAAAAATGCTGGTGTAATTCTGTTTTAATATTTGACTGACTCAACAGTTGAATTTGTACTGTTTCCCACAAAGATATACAGGTGCATAGATAGATATGTAGCTTGGATCAGTGACAAACTTGTGCTTTCAACATCTAAAAACCAGATAATAAAGGGTTAAAGACTTTAAGTTCTGCAAAGAGCACAGGCATACACAAATATAAAATGACTTTCTCACAGCAGCTCTTAACATTTTGCTGTGGGATTTTTAGCTTATTTCTTTTCCCTCTTAGCCATTCTCCCTAATTCAGGGTGGTACTTTTGGAGGGTCCCTTGTTTTAACCAGTAGCCTGTTTGGTGGGTCCGGTTGTCTGGATCCTCAGTCACATGTTTGAGACCCTGCTCGCACACCAAATGGCTCACACTTCTCTGGTGGCAATATGTCTAGCAGTTTCTCTGCCATTTTAATATCTTCTGTGAGTTTATCTTGTTCTCCCCTTGGTGGTCTCGTCCCTCTCATTTCTTCTTGCATTATTTATATGCTTATAGAATAGTTTACTGTTTTATTATTCTTTGAAATTTAATTTGATATTTCAGCTTTGCCTTCCTAATTAGCTCTTTCCTAAACTCGTCATATTCTCTTTTGTCATCCTCTCCTTTATTGTTTATGTATCTTGCGTATACATTTTTTAAAATTCAATTTCATCCTACCCTCTTTACTACACCATGGCATCTTCTGCTTTGCTAATTTGTTATTTTTAGTGGAATATTTTTCTCCTGAACACTGTTGTTCCCTCCTTTTAAATACTTTTTTACCTCTTTGTATTTTTCTCCAGTTTACCTTCCTTAACCCCATCCTCATTCCCTCCATAGTTGGCTTTTTTTTCCAATCTATTACTTTTGTCTTTGTACTATCTGTACATCTCCGAATCATTACCTGAAACCTCATGATTTCTATGCTCTCAATGGTCCAGCAGTGCTTCCTCTCTGGGTTGTGCTTTTTGCATGTTGAATCGAAAATGAGTCTTAAACACTGTTCTTGGAGTAAATCTGAAGTTACTGGTTTCATCTAATTGTTACTAGTAGAACTTCATTAGTGTTTTTACAATGGCCTCCAGCAAAAGAAATACTTATGACATATTTAATACAGGATGCGGTTTAGGGCTGGAATGTCGAACATTTGAAGCACACGGTTTTTTTTATTTTGTGTCTTGAAGGCAATGATTCACGTAAAGGTGCAGTTCAGTGGACACAGTCAGTGACACTCCTGTAATTCTGTGGCTACTGCTTACATAACGGTTGGCACATTTTATAACTGCTGCAGTCGAGCTGAGCTCAACCCTTTTCTGGCTTCCAGGCACACACACTTTTCAACATTTGGATACTGGCTGAAAGTGGGTATGACCAATGTTGTAGAACCGTAGAATGTTCCATCCCCGAGTCGAGCCTTCGGTCAATTGAGTCTGTGCTATCACCTTTCTTCATATGAGTAGCCTAATCTCACTCTCCTGTTTGCTCCCTCCCTTTCAATGAGCTATCCAATTCCCTTCCTGGCCTGGACACTGGAGAGAACTTTCCTTCTCTTCTTTGATTAGTGCCTTGGGATTTTTTAACATCCGCTTGAGAGACCAGGGGTTGGATTTTCAAACCCCGCTGAAGGCGGGAACGGATGCCAGCACAATTTGAATATCGCGCTCTCGGAGGACGGCACTAGGTTCCGTCACCTCCCGAACACGATGCTATTGTCAAAGTGCTGCTGGCAGGGAGGGAACGGGTCGGGTGCTTGCCTGTAGAGCTCATTAACGGCTTGTCAGTAGCAGAGAACAATTTTTAAAGGCTGGGAGTGGGGAAAATGCAATAGAAACATAGGAGCAGGAGTAGGCCATTCGGCCCTTCGAGCCTGCTCCGCCATTCAATATGATCATGGCTGATCATCCAAACTCAGTAACCTGTTCCCGCTTTCTCCCCGTATCCCTTGATCCCATTAGCCCTAAGAACTACATCCAACTCTCTTTCTTGAATGTATTTAATGATTTGGCCTCAACTGCTTTCCGTGGCAGAGAATTCTACAGGTTCACCACTCTCTGGGTGAAGAAATCTCTCCTCATCTTCGTCCTAAATGGCTTACCCCTTATCTTTAGACTGTGACCCCTGCTACTGGACTCCCTTGCCATCGGGAACATCCTTCCTGCATCTAGTCTATCCAGTCCTGTTAGAATTTTGTAGATTTCTATGAGATCCCCTCTCATTCTTCTAAACTCTAGCGAATACAAGCCTAATTGACCCAATCTCTCTTCATACGTCAGTCCTGCCATCCCAGGAATCAGTCTGGTGAACCTTCGCAGAACATCCTTCCTCCGATAAGGGGACCAAAACCGCACACAATACTCCAGATGTGGTCCCACCAAGGCCTTGTATAATTGCAGCAAGACATCCTTGCTCCTATAGTCAAATCCTCTTGCTATGAAGGCCAACATACCATTTGCCTTCTTACATAGAAACCTAGAAAGTAGGAGCAGGAGTAGGCCATTCAGCCCTTCGAGCCTGCTCCGCCATTCTCAACTGCCTGCTGCACCTGCATGCTTACTTACAGCGACTGGTGCACAAGAACACCCAGGTCTCGCTGCACCTCCCCTTTTTCCCAATCTGTCGCCATTCAGATAATCTGCCTTTCTGTTTTTGCCACCAAAATGGATAACCTCACATTTATCCACATTATACTACATCTGCCATTGTATTTGCCCACTCACTCAACCTGACCAAATCACACTGGAGCTTCTCTGCATCCTCCTCACAGCTCACACTCCCACCCAGCTTTGTGTCGTCTGCAAACTTGAATCTATTACATTTAATTCCCTCATCTATATCATTAATATATATTGTGAATAGCTGGGGAGGGGGAACACAACAGTTTTGTGAAGACATCAGCAGTGTGGAGGGCGATGAACACTACGGGAATGGCTGAGTAAATTAATTCAGAGGCAGAAAATGAAGCTCAGCTGCTTCAGATGTGTCTCCAGTGTGGATAATGCTGGAAGAGTTTAAAGTCACAGTGGAAAGTGGCAGGAAACCGGATAGGGAAAAGCGGGATGCTGCCTGGGGACACATTCCCAAGTCCACACAGGCCCTTCGAGATCCCTGGTGACTGATTTTTATAGGCAATGGCAAGCCCAGTGATGGCCGCTGCTTGCCTTTAAAGATTGCATTCAGTTTCCTGTTCCCACTTCCGGAATGCTTCCGGCGTCTCTAATTGGGCGCCGGAGTTGCTCCCAGGCCAAATACTTGCTTTGCATTTAAAAATAACGTCGGGTCAAAACGAAAATCCGGCCCAGATGTCTCATCTAAAAATAAAAGCACCCCTGGTGGTGCTGCATGACGTCAATGCTGCATTGGAGTGTCATCCTGGAGTATGCGCTCAAGTCTGCGGGATGAGACTAGAAATCGTAACATGCTGACTCCGAGGCGAGAGTGCTACCCACTGAGCTGTTATGAGGTCTTGGAGGGGGGAAAGAATGTTAGTATTATTACCTTTTTGTCAGAATGTGGGAGCATGAATATCTGGGATGATGCAACAAAGCTTCAAGTGCTGACAGATTGCAGTCAAATCCAGTCATGTTTGAACAGTTAAAAGTTTTCCCTGTGCCTACTTTTCTAGTCATTTCTCTTCTGGGTGGGGATTGCAAGTCACTAATTGGCAGGTTACATTAGCCTCCAAGCTCATTAGCTGGTTGTTTATAACTGGCAATTCTAGATTTCCTGTTAATGCAGCACCAAACAGTTTAACTGCAGGTAAAAGGTCAAAGAGCAGAAAGCTTCAGTGTTTGTTCACAATATGGGCCAGGCTTTTTCTGGAGTGAGGTGAAATCATAGGGTGAGGTAATCTTTCAGTCTTTTATTTTAGCCATTTTTGTTCTACCTCTCTTTCCCGAAAGCAAGAACTAGCATTTATTTAGCTGTTTCGCCACGCTTCACAGACAATTGGCTATTTTAGAAGTGTAACCAATGTATGCCTTCAAACGTGGTAGCCAGTTGATGCACAGCAACATTCCAGAAACAGAAAATGGCACGGGTAATTAGGTCATCTGGTTTTATTTGGCTGTGTTTGTTGACAACGCAACTGCTAGGTGGTGCAGTAGTAGCACATACGCAAATGTTCCTGTTCCACTGGAACGTCACTGTCTGCGATATTCAGGCAGTTGCCAGGATTAAAAATGGCGCTGCTCAATTATCACAGAAAATGTAGCTGCTCAATTTATCACAGATTTATTCCCCCCCCCACTCTCCGGCCTCTCGCTCCCCGTCCCCCCACTCTCCGGCCTCTCGCTCCCCGCCCCCCCCCCACTCTCTGGCCTCCTGCTTCCCCCCCTCCCCCACCCTGCTCCACCACCCCGCTCTCCGGCCTATCGTTCCCCGCCCTCCTTTAGTTACTAGTTCCAGGCTCAGGCACTTATCTTCTCTCGGCCACTTGCTCCCACGGTCGATCGTTCTTCGCGCACTGCTCAAAGAAGCAAGGCGGGCCGGGAGGGGTGACGAGTCGACATAGGAGTGAGTGGCCAAGAGGAGGGATGCGGGCCTGGAGCTAGCGGCTGGAGGAGAGCGGGGAAGCGAGCGGCCAGACAGCGGGGTTGGGCTGCGGGAAGCGAAGAGTGGGGAGCAATCGAACGCTTTACCATGCACGTGTGAACACCGAGAGCATGTGCCAACCAGTCCTGGCAAGATGGCAGTCCATGCATGTGCAGCGAGCAGGAGCCCGTTTGTGCATGTGCGCAACTTGCAGCGCTCTGATGACATCGGTGGGCCGTTGCGTTGTCAGGAGTCACTTTGTTTTTTTATGGGTTGGGTGAGGAGTAAATATTGGTATCAGTTGTGACTCAGTGGGTATTACTCTTGTCTCTGAGTTACAAGGTCTTGAGTTCAAGACCCCTTGCAGTGGCTTGAGCACGAAATATAGACTTGACTCTCCCAGTACAGTACATAAGAACATATGAAGTTGGAGCAGGAGTAGGCCTTTTAGCCCACTCCGCCATTCAATGAGATCATGGCTGATCTTCTACTTCAACACCATTTTCCTGCACTGTCCCCATATATCTTGATATCTAATATGTAGAAATCTATCCATCTCAGTCTTTGAACCTACTCAATGACAGAGCCTCCACAGTTCTCTGGAGCAGAGAATTCCGAAGATTCACCACCCTCTGAGTGAAGAAATTGCTCCTCATTTCAATCTTAAATGGTCTGCCCCCTTATTCTGAGACTGTGCCCCTGGTTCTCGACTCCCCAGCCAGGGGAAACATCCTTCCTGCATCAACCCTGTCGAGCCCTGTAAGAAGTTTATATGTTTGAGTGAGATCACCTCTCATTCTTCTTAGCTCTAGGGAATAAAGGCCCAGTCTATTTAATCTTTCCTCATGAGGTAATCCCTCCATCCCACGAATTTCAGATGGTTGTAAAATATCCCATGACACGATTTAAAGGAGTGACCTGGAGTTCTCATTGGTGTCCAGGCTGGCATCTCCACCAATAACTAAAAACAGTTTATCTAGATATTATCACAATGTTTGTGGGAGCTTGCTGTGTAAAAATTGGGATTGTGGTTAACTACAAAGAGGACTGTTAAGTGAATTTGGTTAAAAAATAAATCAATAGGTTGGTTAATTGTGCAAGTCAGATGAAGTTTAATCTGGAGAAAAGGTAGAGTGATGTGTTTTGAGAGGGAGAAGAGAGATACACTGGGTGTAAAAGGAGCAGAGAGACTGAAGGGGTTAGATATGCAACTCTCTAAGTGCTGGGAGGCAAGCTGATAAGACTGTTCAGCTTCTGGGTTTTATAAATAGGAGTATCAAATAAAAATCAGATAATAAACCTAGATAAGCCGTTGCCTAGGACGCAGTAAGAAAGCTGTAAAAACAGAAAATGCTGGAAGCGCTCAGTAGGTCAGGCAGCATTAATGTTTCAGGTCCATGAGCTTTTTGTCAGAACTGGAGAAGAAGTGTCTGTAAACATGATGCCCTAGCTACTACTGGCAGGGCTACTGGACTCTCTCCACTCTGCTGCTTCCTCTTCCAGCAGGCCTAGTGGACCACTACCCCCCCCTCCACCCCCCCCCCCCCCCCCACCTGCTCTTTCTATCCTCCTACCCCACCCCCACACTGCAGTCACAATTAGACGCAAATATTCCAGAGATGTAAAGAACAGAAGAGTGAGCTGTGGAAAGGGTGGATTCAGCGGTTGCAGAAGCTGCCACTCCGTATGACCAGGGAGGTTGAAACGTTAACCGGAGCTGCAGTGAGAGTTACTAAAGCTCCTTATGAAACAGTTCAGCATTTTCAGGCAGGAGGGGGCGGGTCATGTCTGACTTCAGAGAGGACGGTGCTCAGTAGTACTGAAAGTTGAAGGGATTGGAAGTTTGGTATAGTCTTGGCTCCATACTTGGAATTGCTAACTGCTGTACGTGTTTGTGTTCATGCTCTATGCCGTTGCTTCTGACTGCAAACCTGGCCGTAACTCCTGACCTTGTGATGCTGCACAATGTTTACTTGCATCTGGTGCAATGAAAAGGCCCAGTTGCGAATTAACACTGTCAGATAAAGCATTATATAGTATGTAGATTTGTTGAAGCTTATCTTTTTGTTGTCTGTATCAGCAGCTTTAATGTAGTAAAATGTCCCAAGGCACTTCAAAGGAAATTAATCAGAAAGAAAAAATTGACACCGAGCCAAAACTTGGCCAAAGGTAGGTTGTAAGGAGCGTCTTAAAGGAGCAGAGGTTAAGGGAGGGAATTCCAAAATTTAGGGCCTGACTAGCTGAAGACATGGAGCGATTTAACATCCGGGATGAGTATTGGAGAAGCACAGAGATCACTGAGGTTTGTAGGGCTGGAGAAGGAAACTAACATTGGGAGGGGGTATAGATGGGTTTGAACACAAGGATAAGAATTTTAAAATCCAGGTGTTGTCAGACCAGGAACCTTTGTAGATCAGTGAGCACATTAGTGATAAGTATATGGAAGTTGGAATGGGAGATAACTAATGTGTCTCAGGAGAACGGGAGTTGGTGCGAGGGTATGGGCAGCAAGGTTTTGTTTTACTTTGACAAGGGACATTAGTGTTGGGTTATGTAACATTGAACGCTCCCAAGGCAGGTACAGCCTGGGTCAGATACAGAGTAAAGCTCCCACTACACTGTCCCATCAAACACTTCCAGGGCAGGTACAGCATAGGCTAGATAATGGCCTGGAGTTTCTGCTCAATTCTGCTGGTCGTCTTCACAGTTCGCTTGAGATTGGTGTAACCGGTGCAAATGATCGTGGAATTTTTAAGCACAATGTCCATTCAGCATCACTCCAGTTCCCACCATATTTCGCATTGGTTTTAAAACATTGAGCTAGAAGCAGGCCACGCCCACAAACTGGCTATGCTCCCAGGCCTGGTTAATGACCATTGGAAGGTTCTGCTCATTTGCAGTCCTTTTGAGGAGACTTGCAATGTTTGAGATGATTCTTCATTAAAAGGTTACGTTTCATTACGCGGCTGCATGGCAGATTTTGCGTTTGATATGCAAATGAGTTTGAGCAGAAACTGTGGGGGCGATCACTTTTCTAAACAAACACAAGTTTGGGTGCAGTTTGCGCCAGAGCAGTGATTGCACCCAAAGCGGAAGCTCTACCGCCCCTGGGGAAATCTCTCTACAATGTCCCAACAACACATCTGTACCACAACTCCAGAAGACTGGTCCCTATTTCACCCGTGTATCAGTTTCCTCTGGTTCACTGTCCTGTGGCCTCCCTGAGTGGAATTGCTGATTTTTTAAGGGAATTTTTGCATTCATTTTATTTCATTCATTCAACCTTGAAATACAAATGGAACATCCTGAGGAAATACAGAAATGGAAGTGGGAAGTTCTAGATCTGTGCTGAGGCCGCCGTCGAGCACCTTACTGCCAACATGCTTTTCAGGTTGAGTTATTAAAGCAAGGTACCGGGTGTATTTTGTGCATCTGCTAATTCTTCTTTCTTCTTTCTTCTTTCTTTTGGGCCTCCTTATCTCGAGAGACAATGGATACGCGCCTGGAGACCACTGACCACCTCCAGGCGCGTATCCATTGTCTCTCGAGATAAGGAGGCCCAAAAGAAGAAAAAGAAAATAGTAGGCCAATAACTAACGAGTAGAATGTGGGATATGTGCTTTTATAGTGGCACTGACTTCAACAGTAGCATTAGTGAATGCAGGAAAATCTTCCCTTACCTTAGATGCTTTAATGTTGAGAAATGACTCACAAAGATAGAATGAGTTTTCAGTTTTTCTGCTGTGTCATGGCTGGCTGAAGTATATCACAGGCTTTGGTTGAGAACAGCAGGATAATCAATCAGCCAGTTAGTTGTAAGTAGTTGGCCACTTCCTTTCCTTTCTGATTGCATTATTCTACATTGCTGAGAAACTAGTGACCGCTGGCCAGATGCCTTGTGACAACGGATGACCGCCAAGTCTGAGTGGCTGTCATGCCAAAGGATTTATCCAGGAGTATTTCTGACTGTGAAGCGTGGGATTGGCTTTGTGTGACTGCTGATACTCAATGACAAATGGTAGATACTTAACAATTCCCTTGCCTCTTCAGCCAAGGTCGTAAACAAACTGAGGCCAGATCCTGCTTGCTTTCTCCTTTTACTAAGCAGCATCTTAGTATGATATCTGCAAAGGGAAGATCTCGTGGGTGAAAGCACAGAGCTTTTTATTGTGGGGCGTGAAGCCTGTTTTGGAACAATAGACAGACGCTGTCAAGGTAATTTTTGAAGTGATGTGTTCTGATGCTCATGGAGTCATAGGAAGAGGGGGTGGTGGTGAGATGGGGTCAGTGAGTTGTGCTCATCTTCAAAGGGTCATAATTGTACCCAAATTATCCTAGACCATTTTGCTGTTGGCAAAATTCCATTGTCAGTCACGGTTGAAAGTTTGCTCTGGGTTAGTGTCGATGACTGACCAATCTGGTGCTCTTCAGACTGTGAGGGTGTCCTCAGGTTCAGGAGAGATCATTATTCTGTTGGAGTCTGAGCCAATGGTGGTAGCAAAGTTGTATCTGCATGGCAGCTGGAAAATGAGTGGAGTGTGTGTGCAAATAGAAGACTCTAATTCACCAGCTCACAAAAGAAAGAGGGTTCTGCTGTGCACCAGGAAGTGAATGGATGGCAACATGGAAATTATCTGTACCAAATGTCTAACTGCTGCTGTAGATGAGGGAGAAGGAGGAATGGTAATGGTTTTAAGATTAGTACCAAGAACCACCCATGCATCTTGGTGCTCCTCCTTTTGAGACCTGTGACTGTTATGTTGGTTGAGGCATGGGTGTGCTCGGTGTTGCAGAGTGAAGGGAGTGACTCACAGTGAGGCTCAACCTTTTGAGGAATATCACCATTATCAATGGCTCTGAAGGCCATACTGTGGACCATCGATGCCCACACATCAGATGTGTTGGAGCTCTGTGATGTAATCAGAAAGGAAACAACTCCATTTAATCTAAAGAATGGATCAGTTGTATCAAAAACCCAATGGAGAAAAGGAACTTGACTGAAATCAGTAAAAATGCCGGATGCTAATGTTCAAGTTCAAACAAGTATCATAGATTTTAATATTGCATCAAACTGCCGTGGGAAAGACTGCCTGTAGAAAAGGACAAGGGACAGGTATGTGACAGATAAGCAGAGAATTAGGAGAACCAGGTGTGACATTTGAACAAGACAGTGCAGGACCAAACCTTTATCTCCCAAGGAAAAGGACTTGATCACTTGTTCTTGTTTTGCACTTGTTAGAAAGATAGTATGACCAATTATACTTTTTTATGGCAAAAAAACTTATGCCTGGGTGTTAAATAAAATTCTTCAGTGTTATAAAATAACAACAGTTTCTTGCTTTTGTATCCTGAATTAAAGAGACAGGAAATCCCGACCGTTACGAACAGGTGAGAAAGGGGTCTAGGATTCCCTCTCAGCATTCACCTGGTCTTACCGTAACAGGATTTAATTTTAAACACTTTTTTTTTAGCTCCCCCTTAGTGAATCCATGTTCACTAACTTCCAAATATAAGGCAAAGAAATTAGCCAAACGAGTTTTCTCAGGTTTAAAGAAAAAAAGGTTGAACTTTATTAAACTTAAACTCTAATTCAATTAACGCCTACGGGTACACGACGCACCCACGCGAGCATGCATATGCAATAGACGCACGCAGATAGAGGTAGAAAAGAGCAGAAGAGATAAAGTGGAAAAGTTTGAGGCAATATCTGAAGATGGTTCTGGTTACTGTTCTTTGAACTCACTGTAAAGTCCTTGATTGTAGGTAGGTCTTGCTTTTTGTTGGGGTTCGGTATTCTTCTTTAAACCTTGTTCGATGTAGGAGATTTTTCTCTCTTGAAGTTCATGTGTCCTCAGTGGGTCCAGAGACTTGTGAAAAAGAAATGGGAGCAGACAGGAGAGATCTTCTCACTCCAGGCGAAAACAGTCTTTCCGAGTTCAAACTCTTTGTACAATTCAGAAAAAACCCAGGTTGCCAAGCAGGTTAGTCATGTGACTAGCTGATTTGACCACGTCTGTTTGTGGATTGTCTTGTCTTAGTCGACCCTGGAATGTTTCTTCTTGCACACAGTACCTGGTGCTCAGAGACCATTGTGGGTTAAATTGGAGCAGGGAATAGCCCCTTTGTCCCTCCAAGCACTGTCTGTTAGTATGCAAATGTTTTTTCCAGCCGTGGCTGACCTATTTAACAAGTCATTTCCTCGCTCCAGCAACAGTTTACAATCAATGTTCGTATGACAAAATTGATGTGCCTCATTCTTGGCAGGTTGTGGGGGGGTGGTGGTGTGCGTGACACCAACAATAAATTTAACTTGACACAGTTCTTTGTGAATGTGCTGAGAAGGAACCAAAACGCTCCGGTCTTTCTGAATTTACTTTGATGATGGGGAAAGTCCCAATGTGGATTAAGCTTGTGGTGTATAAAACTGGGCTTCCTGTTTTTGAGCTCTGGATATGTCACGAATGATCTATTTCAGCCCAGGATGTGATTGATCAAGCAAACCATGCACAGTAGTGCATATCTTAACTGCATTACTAATTAAGGATCCACCAAGTATACAGGGAATGAATGTCTTGGCACTCCCTGGGGATAGTGACTACAGAATGACCTTTAAGTTGGATAATATACCAGTAGGTAGATATGTAACCTTACAAGATATATAACATTCAAAGAAAAGGGCAGAGACCTTAAGGAAATGTATTATGGTATGTTGCTCAAGCAGACTTGATTCAAGTACAATGGATGATATTTAAAGGTATAATGGCAAGCATGTAGAATAAATACATCCCTAAAACGGAGACAGTGGGGTAATGGCAATGTCACTAGACTAGTAATCTAGAAGCCCTGGCTAATACCCTGGGGACAGGAGTTCAAATCCCACCTTGGCAGCTGGTGGAATTTAAATTCAATTAATTAATAAAAATCTGGAATTGAAAGCTAGTCTCAGTAATGGTGCTATGCCAACATCATTAATTGTCATAAAAACCCATCTGGTTCACGAATGTCTTTTAGGGAAGGAAATCTGCCCTCCTTACCTGATCTGGCCTCCATGTGACTCCAGATACCCAGCAATGTGGTTGACTTTTAACTTCCCTCTGAAAGGGCGTAGCAAACCACAAAGTCATCTAGGGCAATTTGGGGATGGGTATATTATGCTGGCCTTGCCAATGATGCCCACATCCCATGAAAGATTTTTTAAAAAAAAGTGTGACCCTAAATGAATTAATAGTCAAGTTACAAATGAAGGAAAGGGGGAAAATAACTTCTATCAAGCCTGCAGAAGGGAATGGGTTCACTTGCATGATTTGTAAGACAATGCACAAGATAATAGAATGGTTGAGAGGGAAATTTGTTAGAGAATGCATTTATTTATGCCTCATAATCAAGAAGATTCAGAATGTGAAGTTCAAGTACTTGTGTTTTTATTAATCATATAATACTTACAATGGGTAATCAAATGCAGTACATTACTGAGTATTCAGGCTCATCCAAACTCTGACTCAATTCCTATTGCAATAAATGGACTAATATCTGTTGCTTATCCCTGCTTTGTAGTAGTAATTAGCATCTATGTATATTACATGATTATCTCAAAGTTAAAAACAATTCCATATAAGGGTAAACTAATAAGGAAACTATACCTTGTTAATAACTCAGTCAATAAGCTGAATTCTTCACTAGCTGCTTATTTTTGCTGTTGTATATTTCTTTACTTTTGCATTGTATTCATTCTCTGGATGGGGGCACTGTTGACAAGACTGGCATTTATGCCCGTCCATACGATACAACAGAGTGCCTTGCTCAGCCACTTATAAATATAGTTAAGAGTCAACTATGCTGTTTGATCATGTGAATCTGAGCATAAACTTGCGAAAGATTTTGCATCCCTCAGCACTACCTTGCTTCTCCCACTCTGCAGGACTGACTGCACACCAGTGATCACTGTTCACTTAAACTTGGGATTAGTACACACAGGCACGTCCTCATTACCTTGCCCCATTTAAGGCATGTTGGCCTGGAAATTGGTTCAGTCTCTGCACCAAAATGGTTAGGCCCAAGGCACACCTAATATTGGGCCTCATTTAAATGACACTGGCGATCTGTGGACGTACTCCGGGTGTCACTGGTGAAGTGGCATTGGATTTTGGGCTGCTGTATTGTCAGCAGCAGTCTTCGGGTAGGTCCTGGGGATTGGTGGGGGAGACAATTGGGAGCAGTCCCAGTGCGAACCAGCAATGGTCTTTGACACTGTAGTGGAACCGGGTGGAGCAGGCATTACACATTCAGCAAGTATGTGCTTAACAAACTTACCTTCTTGGTGGCAGCCTCCAGTGGTCCCTTTTAAGCAGTACTGGTTAAACCGCAAGTAGGCAATGTTTTCCGGAACGCGGCCTGCAAGGCAGGAAAATGGGGCCTCAAACAGGCATTAGGCCCCTTATTTCCATGCACCTGTTTCACCCATGGGCCCAGGACTCTTTTTATTTCACCAAAATGGCACCTGCGCACTGGTGCAACCTTAATTCAAAAGTACAGTGGTCACCAACTGCTGTGTAGTTGTACAATTGTGGCACTAATTATTTTAAGGCATTACAATTTGACAATCATACTGTCTTACTTAATGGTTAAAATTGAACGTTCTTACAATATCAGATCGCTTCATATCAGCAGCAGAATTCTGATTACTCAGTTCTTTACAAAAGAGGAACTAAAAAAACCGTAGGAATTTAGGTGAAACAGCAACACAAACCACTATTGGTTCTAACAGTAAAAGGGGAAGTGAAATTCTAAAAGGCGTAAATGAGAATAAAACTGGGGGTGAATACACATAAATAGGCAAATCTGAAGTGCAAAAACAATAGGGCAGTAATAGTGGGGGATTTCAACTATCCTAATATTAACTGGGGTAGAATTAGTGTGGAAGACACAGAGGCAGCAGAGTTCTTTAAAATGCATTCAGGAGCACTTTTTGCCCAGTATGTAGCAAGCCTATCAAGAGAGGGGACGGTTCTGAACTTAGTTTTAGGGAATGAAGCTGAGAAGTCAGAAGTTAGTTCCAATGAAGGGTCACTGACCCGAAACGTTAACTCTGCTTCTCTTTCCACAGATGCTGCCAGACCTGCTGAGTGGTTCCAGCATTTCTTGTTTTTATTTCAGATTTCCAGCATCCGCAGTATTTTGCTTTTAAGTTAGAAGGGGTATCTGTTGGGGAGCCTTTGGTGAAAGTGATCATAATTCAGTTAGTTTTGGGATAGTTAAGGAAAAGGACAAATATGGACCAGGGATAATAGTTCTCTATTGGACAAAAGCTAATTTTACTAAGCTGAGATGTGATTTAGCTAAAGTGGACTGGAAACAGCGACTTGAAGGTAAATCAGTGCCAGTTTAGTGGGAGACATTTAAGGAAGAGATAGTGAGGGTTCAGAGCAAGTATGTTTGCTTTAAGGAAAAGGGTAGGATTAATAAATCTAGAGCCCTCTGGATGTCAAAGGGCTTAAAGGAGAGGATAAAGAAAGAAAGGGAAGCTCATGACAAATATCAAGGGCTTGAAACTACAGAAGCCCTAGAGAGGTTTAAAAAGTGTAGGGGCGAAATTAAAAAGGAAATTAGGAAAGTAAAGAGAGGGCATGAAAAAATATTTGCAAGTGAAATCGAAGAAAACCCAAAGATTTTTACAAATACATAAAGAGCAAGACGATAACTAAAGAAAGAATAGGGCCTATTAGGGACCATAAGGATAACCCGTGTGTGCAGGCGGATGACATTGGTAATGTTCCTAATGAATACTTTTGCATCAGTTTTCACAAAAGAGAGGGACGATGCAGACATTCCAATTGGGGAGGAGGAGTGTGAAATATTGTGAAATTAAGAGGTTTAACTTCTTTCAAAGTGTACAAAAAATGGAAATAATTATCAAGAATGGACTTGAATAACCTAGTAAAGAGCAGAAGGGGAAGATTCTGCCTGACCAACCTTCCTGACTTCTCCTGAGAAAGTACCAGCATCAGCCAAATGCATAACCTCCACCACTGAGAAGGATAAGGGCAGCAGGCATATAGGAACACCATTACCTCCAAGTCCTATACCATCCTGACTTGGACATGTATTACTGTTAATTCGTCGTCATTGGATCAAAATCCAGGAGCACACTACCAAGCGATAATGTGGCACCTTCTTCACACAGACGTCAGCAGTTCAACAAGGCTCATCGCCATCTTCTCAAGGGCAACTAGGAACGTAGGAACAGGAGGAGGCCATTTAACCCCTCAAGCCTGCTCTGCCATTCAATGAGATCATGTCTGATCTCTGACCTAACTCCATATACCCGCTTTTGTCCCTTTCCCTTAATACCATTGGCTAACAAAACTATATCAATCTCAGAATTAAAATTTACAATTGATTTACCATTATTTGCTGTTTGCAGAAGAGAGTTCCAAACTTATATCTTCCTTTTGTGTCTAGAAGTGTTTCCTAAGTTCACTCCTGAAAGGTCTGGCTGTAATCTTTAGACTGTGCTCCCTAGTCCAAGGCTGCCCTACTAGCAGAAATAATTTCTCTTTAACTAACCTACCTGTTCCCCTTAAAACCTTATAAAACATCAGTCAAATCAGTGGTGTTGATCTTCTTGAGTGATGTTGGAGCTGCACTCATCCAGGCAAGTGGAGAGTATTCCATCACACTCCTGACTTGTGCCTTGTAGATGATGGACAGGTTTGGGGAGTCAGGATATGAGTTACTTGCCACAGAATTCCCAGCCTCTGACCTGCTCTTGTAGCCACATCAGGCTGGTCCAGTTAATTTTCTGGTCAATGGTGACCCCCAGGATGATGTCAGTGAGGGATTCAGCAATGGTAATGCCTTTGAATGTCAAATGAAAGTAATTAGATTCTGTCTTGTTGGAGATGGTCATTGCCTGGCATGAATCTTACTTGCCACTTATCAGCCCAAGCCTGGATGTTGTCCAGGTTTTCCTGCATGGACTGCTTCAGTATCTGAGGAGTTGCGAATGGAACTGAACACTGTGCAATCATCAGTGAAAATCCCACTTCTGACCTTATGATAGAAGGAAAGTGATTGATGAATGCCATTGGTTCTGTTGATGCGGAGGGTTCCTATTGTTCCCGTATTCTGTTTTTGGATTGAGATGTTAGACTGATGCCCGTCTCCCTGATTGGGTCAGTGCAAAAGAACCCCTGGTGATATTTGAAAGAAGAGGAGGGGAGTCCTCCTGGTGTCTTGACCAACATTCTTCCTTCACCAAGAGGTTACCAGATTTACCATCTTGTATTCCATCATACTCCCTTGAAATTGTATCTCTGCCACTCTGGCAGCAAAGAGAGACATTCGAAGGAGTGTAAATTGAAATTATACTGTTTTTATTCCATCTCCAACTTATGCTCCTTAGGAACCTGTCTCTCTGCTGGCAGTGTGAGGATCAGTGAACTTGACCTTTACATTTCCCTTGTCCAAACAGCTTGGCAACAGTTCCATGCAGTGCAACAACATTGTGGTCCTTTTCAAACAAGAGATACAGGGGGGTGGGCATGATTTTTGGAACTGTGGTTTTTGAGGGAATCAAAGAAACGCATGCAGTTTGCAGCATTAATTTGTGATATGGTCATGGGAGCATGTTATCCTGATAGTAAATGGCCAGTTTGAGGAGTTGGTGGGGGTGCATCTAATTAGCACAGGGACAGGTGAGTGTATCTCTGGCACTGGTCTGCCCCATGCAGCCAGAAACTGCAGTCCCTGGGTTGCATGGTTGGGTGGGGTGTGGAGCTTGGCTTTGAGCAGCACCCCCACAACACCCCCCCCCCCCCCCCCCCACTACCTTTCCCCACAGCCACCACTTTTTGTATCTGGCTCTGGTCACGTTCCCCTTGTACCCCCTGAGCAAGAGGATTGATTCTGAATATTTTGGGGAAAACATGCACGCAGAGCTCTTTTGGGAGGTCAGGCTGTTTGATCGCAAGATGAATTTCTGGGTACAGGCTTTTTGAAAGGGTAGAAAAGACTTCTACCTACCTTGGAGATACCACTGTGCCCCAAACCCCCTTCTCTTTCCCCTGATTTCCCCCCCCCCACCCCAGCTGTATTGCTGACCTTGGGGTAACTTACATGTGGGAGGTGGGTACCCTGGCTTCTGGCAAGAGACCTGCCAGGAGTGGTGCAGCAATCAGTAGTCCAGGCTGCAAATACCTGCCACTGGGTGGGCGTACTGCTGGCCTCAGAAGTGGCAATATGTGGGATTGTATTGCGGGGGCAGGGGGTGGTGGTGGGGAGGATTGCTTATCCTCTTGAGATTGCCTACTGGATAATGCTGGGCTAAGAACCTGGAGATCACAAGTTCAAATCCCTATTGTTGGTAAATTGTGAATTTGGACTCTAATTCTGGAAATTTGTGGGTTAGAACTAAAGAATACAACTGGGTCACTCACTTCCTTCAGTGAAGGGGACCTGCCACCCTGACCCAGTCTACATGTAGTTCCAGCCTCATGATATGTGGCTGAGTCTTGACTCACATCTTGAGCAAATACATGAAATAAAATACATCTGTTGGTTCTTATGGTTTCTCGGCCCTGTGCAGCACAGGCCCCTCTCTCCTGTCAAGTTATGTTGAGTCATAGAGTTATACAGCACAGAAACAGGCCCTTCGGCCCATCGTGTCTATGCTGGCCATCCAGCACCCAACTATTCTAATCCCATATTCCTGCTCTTGGCCCATAGCCTTCTATGCTATGGCATTTCAAGTGCTCATCTAAATACTTCTTAAATGTTGTGAGGGTTCCTGCCTCCACCACTTCTTCAGGCAGTGTGTTCCAGATTCCAACCACCTACTTGGTGAAAACATTTTTCCTCAAATCCCCTCTAAACCTCCTGCCCCTTACCCTAAATGTATGTCCCCTGATTCTTGACCCCTCCGCTAAAGGAAAATGTTTCTTCCTATCTAACCTATCAATGCCCATCATAATCTTGTACACCTCAATCGTGTCCCCCCTCAGCCTTCTCTGCTCCAAGGAAAACAACCCTAGCCTTTTCAGTCTCCATAGCTGAAATGCTCCAGCCCAGGCAACATCCTGGTGAATTTCCTCTGCACCCTCTCCAGTGCAATCACATCCTTCCTATAGCGTGGTGATCAGAACTGTACACAGTACTCCAGCTGTGGCCTAACTAGCATTTTATACAGCACCTTCATAACCTCCCTGCTCTTATATTCTATGCCTCGGCTAATAAAGGCAAGTATCCCATATGCCTTCCTAACCACCTTATCTGCCTGTGCTGCTGCATTCTGTGATCTATGGACAAATACACCAAGGTCCCTCTGACCTTTTGTACTTCCCAGGGTCCTACCATCCATTGTATATTCCCTTGCCTTGTTAGTCCTCCCAGAATGCATCACCTCACACTTCAGTATAAAATTCCATTTGCCACTGCTCTGCCCATCTTACCAGCCCATCTGTATCTCCCTGTAATCTAAGGATTTCCTCCTCACTATTTACAGCACCACCAATTTTCATGTCATCTGCGAACTTACTGATCATACCTCCTATATTCATGTCTAAATCATTAATGTACAGTACAAACAGCAAGGGTCCCAGCACCGATCCCTGTGGTACACCACTGGCGCAAAAACAGCCCTCGACCATTACCCTCTGCCTCCTGCCACTAAGCCAATTTTGGATCCAATTTGCCAAATTGCCCTGGATCCCATGGGCTCTTACCTTCTTAACCAATCTCCCATGCGGGACCTTATCAAAAGCCTTACTGAAATCCATGTATGCTACGTCTACTGCTTTACCCTCATCTACACATCTAGTCAGCTCCTTGAAAAATTCAATCAGGTTTGTTGGACATGATCTCCCCCTGACAAAGCCATGCTGACTATCCCTGATTTAATCCCTGCCTCTCCAAGTGGAGATTAATTCTGTCCCTCAGAAATTTTTCCAATAGTTTCCCTATTACTGATGTTAGACTCACCGGCCTGTAATTACCTGGTTTATCCCTGCTACCCTTCTTGAATAATGGTACCACATTCACTGTCGTCCAGTCCTCTGGCACCTCTCCTGTGGCCAGAGAGGATTTGAAAATTTGTGTCAGAGCTCCTGCTGTTCCACCCTTGCCTCACATAACAGCCTGGGATACATCGCATCTTGCCTGGGTATTTATCCACTTTAAAGTCCGCTAAAACATCTAATACTTCCTCCCTTTCAATGCTAATATGTTCAAGTATATCACAATCCCCCTCCCTGATCTCCATAGGTACATCGTCCTTCTCCATAGTGAACATAGATGAAAAGTAATCATTTAAAACCTCAGCTATGTCCTCCGGCTCCACGCAAAGATTGCCACTTTGGTCCCTAATGGGCCCTACTCTTTCCCTGGTTATCCTCTTACCCTTAATATACTTATAAAACGCCTTAGGATTTTCCTTTATCTTGCCCGCCAATGTTTTTTCATGTCCCCTCTTCGCTCTCCTAGTTACTTTTTTAAGTGCCACCCTACACTCTCTATAGTCCTCCAGTACCTCCGCTGTTTTCAGCGCTTGGGATTTACCATAAACCTCCTTTTTTTTTTCCTGATCCAATCCTCTATATCCCTTGACATCCAGGGTTCCCTGGTCCTGTTGGTCCTACCCTTCCTGTTGCCATTTACCAGCTTTTGAATTATTTGAAACCAGGGCTTCACCTCCTGAGGAATTGCAGACACAGCCCCATGTCCCCATTCCTGAGCATGGTCCCTTGAAGATATTGGGTTGGGTTTGGATTGTGTATTTAATTGTGAATAGCCAAGGCCCATAGTGCAGCATGTCAGCAAGTGTGTAAGGATTAAAAGTGATTGAGGTAAATCCAGAAGTAGTAGTTGGCTGACACCAAAGTAGAGTTCTAAAAGCAAGGAGGAAGACTGAGGGAGGTTTGAACTTATACAATTTTGAGGTCCTGGGGGAAAAAATGGGGTAGTGACGTGGTTCCTGTTCTGTCATTAAATTGAACTGCGCATCACTAGGAATGTAATTCTACTTTGTGAGTCTGTGTTCCGTCACTGTTACAGACACTCTCGCAGTTTCTGGCAATGCATTTTGCATCTTGGAAGATATAAAGTGGTTTTGGAAACTGGAGTAAATGTCAAAGATTATGTATGTAAATAAAATCTCTACCAGATGTTTTAAATATTCTTCAAACCAAGTGCGTCAGCATTTTCTCTGTTGCTGCCTGGTTGCATTTAAGTTTTATAAAACGAGGGAACAATCTAAGCTATGATATTGTATTTAACATTGTACATTAAAGAGGAAATAGGGGTTATATTTCATAGCATCATAAAATCATAGAATCATACAGCACAGAAGGGAGGCTATTTGACCCATCTTGCCTTGTCTTGTCTGCCGATCTATCCAATTTGACCCACTCCCCTGTTTGCTCCCTCTCGTCCTGTAAGTATCACTTTACGTATCTTTTCAGGTTGGGGGTCCCTATAAGGGGTGAAACTGACTTTTAACCAATAATTATTGTTGAAAATAGCATTGGTTAAGTGAGATACTAAATAGTCACGTTGCCTTTGTTTTCAATGCTGGTTATGAAGCAGAGGAGGAAAAATTAAATAAGATAATTGTGGGAAAAGAAGTAGTCCTGAAAAATTTGAAGGCAATGTGGAAAAAGCTCTGGAATGTTGCAGTCAGAGAGGAAATATGGAGGCTCTGACCACAATCTTTCAAACATCCTTAGAAAGAGAACTTGTGCCAGAAACATGTGCCCATGTAAATCTGTTCAATAAAAGATAAACTGGGTAACTGTAGACCAGTCTGCCCAAGATTAGGGTCAGTTTCTATATGTGTGATGATAACATCCAATTCTTGCCTCTGCTGTGCCATTCTTCGCCCCTCCACCGCCTCTCCGCTGTCGGACTGCTTGTCCAGCATCCAGTCTTAGATGAGCTCTAATTTCATCCAGGTAAACATTGGGAAGACTAAAACCATCATTTGAGCTCCTGGCACAAACTGTATTCTCTCACCAGACTCCATCCGTCTCCTTAACTGCTGCCCCCCGCTGAATCAAATTGTGCACAACCTTAGCGTCCTGTTTGACCCCGCCCTGAATTCCTGACTCTTTATCTCCTCCATTGTGAGGACCGCCTACTTCTACCTCCTAACATTGCCCTCCTCCACCCCTACTTCAGCCCATCTGTTGCTGAAGCTCAATTCTATGCTATTGTCACCTCCGGACTTGACTGTGCTAAAGCTCTCCTGACTGGTTTCCATTCCCTACTCTTCATAAGCTTCAGTTCAGCCGGAATTCTGTTGTCCATATCCTGTTCAGCTCACCCATCACCCATGTCCTTGGTGACCTATGTTGACTCCCAGTTCTCCAGAGCATTGAAATTAAAATTCTCGCCTTTGTGTTTAAGTTTCTCCATGGCCTTGCCCCTCGTTTATCACAACCTCTTCCAAGCCGACAACCTTCTTCCTGACTTTGGCCTCTTTGTACATCTCATATCGTCTCATCACTGATAACTCTGGACTTCCCTTCGTAAACCAATTCACTGCCCCTTCCTCCAATTCAGAACATCCTTAAAACCTACCTCTCTGACCAAGATATATATGCATTCCAAATTATGAGGGATATTGATTTGGGGAAAAACTACTTCCACTGTTGGATGAGTCAATAACTAGACTGTATCAATACAGTCGTCTAAAGAACAAAGGTAGCCGTTAGCAGAATTTATTTTCTACACGGGGTTGTTTGGACATGGTATGTCCACCCAGAACCAGTGATGGAAGCAAAATCTATGATGGCTTTTAGAAGGGAAGTTGATAAATATTTGGAAAAGTAAAGTTTAACGGGGTATGGGAGAGAGCAGAGGAAAGATACTAAGTAGCAAGCTGTTTCAGAGAGCATGATGAGCTGAATGGCCACCTGTACAGTAAATATCTCAGATTCATCACTCTTTTAAAGAATACCCAAACACTGCCAACATTGCTGCCGGTTTTAGATTAGCAAATTGTGCTGTTTGGGACGTAAAGAATCAGAATTCGATGTATAGTCTTCATCTTGTTTTACTCCATGTGTAACTTGGACAGTTCATGATATTCTCCTCCGAAGTGGTGTCGCTCGAGGTACAGTCCCTGTACCACTAGGTCTCTGGAACCTGACTATTCCATTGTTGGCATGTGACCCTATGGAGTGAATGTTACTTAACCTACAGTCATGGCTCAGATCAGCTAAACCCTGGGGCTTTCTGGTTTATTTGACCCTGCTTCTCCACATGGTGCCTTTATTGAATAGCTTAATGGAGTGAGCTCCAAACTATAGAGATTAATCTTCAACTTGATTGCTTTCTAACAGTTCATTCTCTGGACATGGATGGCACTGGCAAGGCTGGCATTTGTTGCCCATCCCTAGTTGGTGGTGAGTCACCTCCTTGAAACACTACAGTCCATGTGGTGAAGGTACTCCCACAGTGCTGTTAGGTAGGGAGTTCCAGGATTTTGTTACAACATTAATTGTGTTTTTGCCCCATTGACCTTGAGCCAATACACACTACAAGTAACTGAGCAGTGGGCTTTGGCTTGGCTGCTGCAGAAGGAATGATTTGCATCTCCAGTCTGTTGTATTCCAGAAACCCAGTTGGTGAAGGATAGAACTGGAGCCAATCTTTAAACAGTCATGATTTATTTACAGAGTTACGCATTACAAGCATACAGCTCCTAACCCAACAACCACAGTGTTAGTCGGTGTATATTTTTAGGGGGCTCAAGTGAATTCCAGTTAATGCCCACCACCTGCATACAATTAAACACAATTAACAGAAAATTAACACAGCCAACTTTAATTTTGCCAGAATATTTGTGACTGAACTCCTTCTGAACTTAAAGAATCTGTTGCTGGATTATTTCATCTAAATGTTTATGTCCATTTAATCCCATGAGGATTAAAGCGCAGCTCCTCAATGGCACTGTGTGGAAAATGAGTCAGTTGGTATCACAATTGAATAATGATTCCAGGTTCAGTTCTTTGCTGCTCTTGAGTTAGCTGGGGCTAACTGGGGAAGAGCTCATTCCAATGATTTAAAAAGGAGCACAGCACAAGTAGATGGGAAAAGGTAATTACAGGATAAATAGTAGCTGAGCAATGGATGATATTCAGGGAAGAGATAGATCGGGTGCGAATTAGGCGTATTCCTAATAGGAAAAGGTAGAGCATCAAAAGCTAATGCACCCTGGATGACAAAATAAAAGTTAAAATCAAAAAGAAAAAGAAGGCTTGTGACAAATGTCAAGAGCATGATTCATTTAATAATCGGGAAGATTAAGGAAAGTACAGCTGGGAAATGTAAAAGTTAATAAAGGAGGCACTTTATAAACATATAGGGCAGGAGTTTCCCAGCCGCGGGGTGACAGACTGGGGGATGGGAGTTGGGGTGGGGGGTGGGGGGGGGGGGGGCGCAAATTAGTGGGGAGCTGTATCGGGACGGTTTCCTGATGCAGTCTAGCTGCTGGGGAAGTTTCCCAGTGCTGGGACCGGATGTGGGGCGACTGCCTGCTGAACGGAGGTGGGCAGCTAACTTAAATAATTAACGACCCAATGAGGATTGATTCTTCAGGCCAACTGGTACTTTTTCCTGCAGCAGGGTGGCCCTCGCTGTTTGGGGAGGCCACCAGCTTCATGCAGGCAGCCTCCCTGCAGCAGCCCAGGGGACACTGGAGCTGGAGGCTCCGTGGTCCACTGAGTGGGCCGCAGGCAGGGAAGGCCATCCCTATGGGCCATGTGGAGGATCCTGCCTACTTGGCCCCTCCTGAGGGCATCTCCATGTTGAGGCACCCTCTTGATTTCCGACTTGTCTCAGCAGTGCCCACCTCTTCCAGTGGGGCTGCCAGCCCTCTGGGCCAGCAGCATCAGGAGCCCGCCCACCATCCTTAGTTGAACTGCGAGCCCAGCGATGGCCAATTAGGAGCCCACCTCCGGGGGAAAATTGCTGAGCCACTCCCACTGCCAGCAGGCATGGGCTCGGGACCCCCGTTTGGTCCCAATGCCAGGGTCCTGAAGTCCGTGGTGAAATCCAGCCCATGAAGTATGAACGGTTTGCTAGCACAAAGGTTGGGCCTATTAAGGAGCCAAGAAGAAAATTTCAAGTACAGGCAGAGGATAAGACTAAAGTCTTAAGTGAGAACTTTGCATCTGCCTTCACAAAGGAGGTGGATGATGAAAAGGTCACACTAAAAGAGGAGAGGGAAGTTATGGATAGGATAGAAATAAATAGAGAAGATGTGCTGAAAAGTTCAGTATTACTGAAAATTGGTAAATTACCTGGTGCAGATGGAATGCATCCTCGGTTGCTAAAAGAAACAAAGGTAAAAGTGGCATTGGTCCTGTTCTTTCAATCCTCGTTGGATACGGGGAGTATTTCCAGAGGAATGGAGGGTTGTTAATGTTATACCACGTCTCAAAAAAAGGGGTGAAGAATAAACAGGGAACTACAGACCAATCCTCCTAACATTAGTGGTGGGGATGTTACTAGAATATTATCAGGGACAAAATAAGCTTTCATTTAGAAAGGCATGGGTTAATCAAGGAGAGCCAACATGGATTTATTAAAGGCAAATTGTTTCTGACTAACCTGATGGAATTCTTTTTAAGCAACAGAGCAGGTTGATGGTAGTGCAGTAGATGTTGTATATATGGACTTGCAAAGGCATTCAACAACGTGCCACAAAGGAGGCTTGCTAGGATGTTGGAAGCTATGAAATTGAGGGGAAAATGGTGGTATGTATATGGAATTGGCTCAGTGACTGGAAGCAGAGGGTGGTGGTAGATGGATTTTTTTTTTAGTCTGGAAGGTGGTTTGCAGTGGTGTCCCTGAAGGGTCAGTTTTGGGTCCATTACTCTTTATTTATATAATCAGCCTAGTCTCAGGTGTAGGGAGCAGCGTTATAAAGTTTGCAGATGATGTGAAACTGGGCAACACAGAAGACAGTGATGAGGATAGTTGTAGACGTCAGGATGATATAGACATTATGGTGAAATAGGCAGAAGCATGGCTGATGGCATTTGAACGTGGAAAAGCGGGAAGTGATGCACTTTGGGAGGACTAATATGGAAAGACAGTATAATATAAATGGGATGATTTTGAAAAGTGTAGTTGAACAGAGAGACCTTGGTGTCCATATATACAATTCCTTAAAGTTGTAAAGGCAAGTTGTTGAGATCGTTAAAAAGCATATGGGTAATGTGGATTTATAAATAGAAGAATCAAATATAAAAGCAAAGAGACCATAAGATCACAGGAAATAGGAACAGGAGTAGGCCATGCTAGAACTTTATAAATCACCTGGTTAAACTTCAGCTGGAGTATTGTGGATAATTCTAGGCACCACACTTCAACATATATGTAAAGGCATTAGAAATGGCACATGACTTTCAAAGAGCCAGCACAGGGACAACGGGCCAAACGATCTCCTCCTGTGCTGTAAGTTTCTATCATTCTTTATTGACCATACAATTAAAGCCATGAATAGTGCACTCATGAGAGAGCTTTTGCCTCCAATGCTTACAACCCTGGATGTGCTGCATGTTGTCTGATAGGTAATCCATCATTTATCTCTAGCATCTCGCACCTCACGCTTTCTCCTCAGCCTCTGCTTCCTTGTGTGCCTCTATCAATAGTCAGTTCTCCAGTGATGTTTTCTCTTCATGCTAAGTTGTAACTATCCTACTGTCTACACTCTTCCTCCTCCCACCATCTGCTCTGCACCCCATCCAACAATTTGTTCTCTAATTCATTCTTTCCCAAGACTTCAAAAACTTACAATACCTCACCCCCTTAGTTGTAACTTCCTCTTAAATCTTCAGGCCTTTAAAAAAACAAACTTTGCATCACCCAGTCACTTCCCACCAACTTATCTTATCCATCTTCCACTTTAGCCTTGGTGGTGATATGCACTATAGGCCTCAAACCTTCGCCAATTTCTCAGTCTATGCATGTTGACCATGGCGGAGCCCTGCTCTGGTCCAGGGTCTGATCCTGCTGCAACCTGATGTACAAAGAAAACACATGCACATCTTCCGCTGAAGATATCCATGGCATGCAACAACTAGAGAACTAACATCCATTTGTCAGGATTGAGCTTGCTTCTTGGTGCTTTATCCTGAACGCTATGTGGACCATGGCTGCTAATTTCTAAATCCACCCTCCCTTCAGTGGTATTTGCATCAGTAAGTAGCCCAATCTTGTGTCAGGCAGAAACATAATTATTGTTGGAAGTTGAAATGCTTAACTGCCAGTCAGATGTAAAACCAAATCCCACAAGTTTCAAAGACATGTACTTGGCAAAAGAATTTCACTTGGACCTTGAATTTGATTTATTTTTTGCAGTTTTGTTAGTAATGTCTGTCTTTTACATAGCATCTACAGTACAGAAACAGGTCATTTGGCCCAATCAGTCTATGCCAGTGTTTATGCTTGACACTCTATCTTTATTAACTTGATATTAACATATCCTTCTATTCCTTTCTCCCTAATGAACTTATCTGGGGTCCTGTTAAATGCAGCAATGCTATTTAAAACCTTGACGTCTGTAAACTATTTAATTTTGTCTTTGCACTGTGACTTAAGACTTTAATTAGAATTTTGCTATGGATGTATCTTACATGGTGCTTTTAACACTTATCAGCCCATCGCACCATTTTAAGAAATCTTCTGAGTTGACACCAACAACTTGTATTATATAGCACCTTTAATGTAGTAAAATGTCTCAAGGTGCTTCACAGCAGCATTATCAAACATTGACACAGCCAAATAAGGAGATATTCGAGCAGATAACTAAAAGCTTGATCCATGAGGTTGATTTTGAGGAGCAAATTAAAATAGGAAAGAGAGTTAGAGAGGTTTAGGGAGGGACTTCCAGAGCTTGGGGGCCTGGGCAGCTGAAGGTATGGCAAGCAATGGTGGAGCGATTAAAGTTGGGGATGTTCAAGAGGCCGGGATTCAAGGAGCGCAGATATCTCGGAGGGTTATAAGGTTGGAGGACTCGGAAGGGCGAGGCTGTGGAGGTATTTAAAAGAATGAATGAGAATTTTAAAATTGAGGTGTTGCTGGACTGAGAGCCAATGTTGGTCAACAAGCACAGGGGCAATGAGTGAACGGGACTTGACGCGAGTTAGGGTATGCGCAACAAGAGTTTTGGATGAGCTTAAGTTTATGGAGGGTGGAAGAGAGGAGGCTGACCTGGTGGGTACTGGAATAGTCAAGTCTAGAATTAACAAAGGCATGAATGAGCAGCAGATGAGCTGAAGCAGGGGCAGGTCTGGCAATGTTGTGGAGATAGAAATAGGTGATCTTGGTAATGGAGTGGATCTGTGGTCAAAAGTGCATCTTGGGGTCAAATATGATACCAAGGTTGTAAATGGTCTGGGTCAGTCTCATACATACGAACATATGAATCAGGAAAAGGCCAGCCGGCCCCTCGGCCTTGCTCCGCCATTCAATAAGATCATGGCTGATCTGATTGTAACCTCAACTCCACATTCCTGCCTACCCCGAATAACCTTTCACCCCCTTGCTTATCAAGAATCTATCTACCTCTTAAAAATATTCAAAGACTCTGTTTAGTCAAGTAGTTACTCTTCTAAATTCCAGTGGATGCAAGCCTAGCCTGTCCAATCTTTCCTCCATAAGACAACCTGCCCATTCCAGGTATTCGTCAAGTAAACCTTCTCTGAACTGTTTCCAATACACTTGCATCCTTCCTTAAATAAGGAGACCAATACTGCACACAGTACTCCCAGATATGGTCTCACCAATGCCCTGTACAACTGAAACATAACCTCCCTACTTTTGAATTCAATTCCGCTTGCAATAAGCGATAACATTCTGTTAGCTTTCCTAATTACTTGCTGTACCTACATACGAACCTTTTGCGATTCATGCACTAGGACACCCAGATCCCTCTGCATCTCAGAGCTCTGCAATATCTCACCATTTAGATAATATGCTTTTTTATTCTTCCTGCCAAAATGGACAATTTCACATTTTCCCACATTATACTCCATTGGCCAGATCTTTGCTCACTCACTTAACTTATCTATACCCCTTTGTAGTCTCCTTCTGTCCTCTTCACAACTTTCCTACCTATCTTTGCGTCATCAGCAAATTTAACAACCATATCTTCATCCACGTCATTTATATAAATTGTAAAAAGTTGAGGCCCAACACTGAAAACTGTGGCACACATCTCCAACCTTATAACCCTCCAAGATATCTGCGCTCCTTTTAATCCTGGACTCTTGAGCATCCCCAACTATAATTGCTCCACCATTGGTGGCCATGCCTTCAGCTGTCTTGGTCCTAAGCTGGCAGTGTGACAAATAAGAGACAGTGACAGGTTGAGGTAGAGCTGCGTGTCATTGGCGTGCATGTGGAAACTGACATTGTATTTGTGGTTGATGTCACTCAGGGGCAGCATGTAGATGAGAAATAGGAGAGGGTCCAAGGATAGGTCCTTGGAGGACTCCAGAGGAAATGGTGTGAGTGGGAAGTGAAGCCATTGCAGGTGATTCTCTGGCTCTGACTGGATGGGTCAGAATGGAAGCAGGCAAGGACACTCCCATCCAGATGGATGATGGTGGAGAGGTGGCGCAGTGGTTAGCACCGTAGCCTCACAGCTCCAGCGACCCGGGTTCAATTCTGGGTACTGCCTGTGTGGAGTTTGCAAGTTCTCCCTGTGTCTGCGTGCGTTTCCTCCGGGTGCTCCGGTTTCCTCCCACAGCCAAAAGACTTGCAGGTTGATAGGTAAATTGGCCATTGTAAATTGCCGCTAGTGTAGGTAGGTGGTAGGGAAATATAGGGACAGGTGGGGATGTGGTAGGAATATGGAATTAGTGTAGGATTAGTATAAAATGGGTGGTTGATGGTCGGCACAGACTCAGTGGGCCAAAGGGCCTGTTTCAGTGCTGTATCTCTAAACTAAACTAAACTAAGGCGTTGGAGGAGGATGATGTCAACAGTGTCAATGCAGACAGGTCGTCCTTCTCCCCCTCTCTCTGAATTCCCAAATACGTTTCCCTTTTTCTATTGTTGGGTATGGTTGCTTGGAGTCCAGGAACCCTACAGTACCTTAATATAAAAGCAAAATACTGTGTATGCTGGAAATCTGAAATAAAAACAAGAAATGCTGGAAATACTCAGCAGATCTGGAATCTGTGGAGAGAGAAGCAGAGTTAACGTTTCAGGTCAGTGACCCTTCTTCGGAGCTGGCAAATATGAGAAATGTGAAAGGTTATAAGCAAGTAAAGTGGGGGTGGGGGCAAGAGATAACAAAGGAGAAGGTGTTGATAGGACAAGGTCACAGAATAGCTGACCAGAAGGTCGTGGAGCAAAGGCCAACAATATGTTAAATGGTGTGTTGAAAGACAAAGCATTAGTACAGATAGGGTGTTAACGGACTGAAAATTGAACAGCTGCAAGTACAAACATGAAAAAAAAACAATGGGTAAGCAAACTGAACAAACTAAGAGGAAATAAAATAAACACAAAGAGAAAACAAAAATAAATATAGAAAAAAGAAAAAATAACTAAAAATAAAAGTAAAATGGGGGGCCCGTCATGCTCTGAAATTTTTGAACTCAATGTTCAGTCCGGCAGGCTGTAGTGTGCCTAATCAGTAACTGAGATGCTGTTCCTCGAGCTTGCGTTGATGTTCAGTGGAACAATGCAGCAAGCCCAGGATAGTGATGTGAGCATGAGAGCAGGGGGAGTGTTGAAATGGCAAGCAGCCGGAAGCTCAGGGTCCTGCTTGTGGACTGAGCGGAGGTGTTCCGCAAAGCGGTCACCCAGTCTGCGTTTGGTCTCCCCAATGTAGAGGAGATCACATTGTGAGTAGCGAATACAATATACTACATTGAAAGAGGTACAAGTAAATGGCTGCTTCACCTGAAAGGAGTGTTTGGGGCCTGTGATAGTGAGGAGAGAGGAGGACCCTTACAGTACCTTGCCCAGTTAGACATTGTCCATGGGTGAAACTGGCTAGTGAGTGTAAATGGACTTTTCAACCATGGAACGGATCACAGTTAAGTCCGCTCCTGTTGTCACCCAATGTTCACACTTTCCAATCACGACTACAGACTCATCAAGAGTGAGAATGCTGGCTGCGTATTTTCCCCCTTTTCTTTGGAAAGGGGCATTGAGCAGCCAATCTTGCCGCTTCCCAGAACCTTTTCCACCTCTCATCTCTCAGACGGTCACGAGTCTTTGGAACTCTCTTTCTCAAAAGGCGGTGGCAGCAGAGTCTTTGAATATTTTTCAGGCAGAGGTAGATAGATTCTTGATAAGCAAGGGGGTGAAAGGTTATTGGGGGTAGGTGGGAATGTGGAGTTGAGGTTGCAATCAGATCAGCCTTGATGACTGACACTTTCACTGAGATCAACTAACTTAACCCAAACTGAGGATTGAATCGGCGACTAAGATTGAACCAAAGAAGTCTTTAGCAAAGCATCCGTCCATCTGAAACTTTCCAAGTCTGTAGTCAGTGAACCAGGAGAAAGGAAAACCAGGCCTGCACCGCTTTTAAATCTTCCTCCTGGGGAAGTAAGCAAGATTTCACAACAAACTTTTTTTAAACCATCAGACCTAAATGCATGCTATCTTTTAATTTCTATCGGGCTTAACTGTGATCCTTTCCATGGTTGAAAAGTCCATTTACACTCACTAGCACAGTGTGTGTGTGTGTAAACATTGTTTTAATAAACATTTATTTTTCTTTACATCTATGAGAAAACCCATCATTTGTCTGTTTATTGACCATTTAAACGCTCAAGGGTTAAAACACAATTCTAATCAAAACACTGTATTTGGTGAGCTGAGAGGTGAAAAGGGAAAGCACCCCGAACATTTCCCATGGCACGTAACACTGGTTCCACCACCCCCAGCTCCCCGGCTACCCCCTCAGATGGACTTAAAAGCTCCCGTGCTACTGTTTGAAAGAAGAATAGGAGGTTCTCCCTGTTGTTTTGGCCAATGTTTATCCCTCAACCAGCACCTACAAACAGATTATCTGGTCATTATTACATTACTGTTCCTGGGACCTTGCTGTGCACAAATTGGGTGCCAAGTTTTCTTCCTGCATTAACACAGCGACTACACTTCAAAAGTTCTTCATTGAGTTCTTGCAAGTTCTTTCTTAGTTGGATGAGGCTTCCCACCAGAAGTAAAAGATCAGCCAATATCCCCTACTAGGGCAGCACAAACTATGGAAGGTAGCCAGTTTCGATCTAAATTTGTCTTGTGCCGGCCAAACCACCCAATACACGAACTTACGGATTTTCATGCTTGTTAAAGAATGAGGCCTGTTTCTAACTTCCTCCAGCCCTACAACACTCTAAGAACCCTCCGTTCCTCCAACACTAGACTGCTGGAGTCTTGTGCATTTCCCCACTGCCTTCACCCCACCATTGGCATCTGGGCCCTGAGCTGTGGGATTTTCTCCCTAAATATCTCTCGCTCTTGCTCTGCCCGCCTAAGCTGTTAGTCACCTCTTCTCATTTCTTGGCTTGGTCTCCAATATTGTCTGATTAGAATCCTGTGAAGCGCCTTGGGACATTTGCTACGTTAAAGGCACTATGTAAATTGCTAACCAGTTTTGCACCTCAGTTAGTGGATTCGCTGCTAAGTGGAGATCAGAGCAAGAAAGTCCCAGGTTTGAGTTCCAATCTCTACTGAGCTGACTGATTTATCATTTGTTACAGTTGGATAAGGAAAAGAACAATGGGAATTCTTGCTCCTTTTTATATGCACTAATAACTAAAGCAGTAAGTGGTAATATAGGACAACAAAGGACTATGCCCTCACTGAAAACCCTTCAATCGCCCATTCTCTCCAATACCTAATTCAGCCTCCAGGGAAAGGCCACTCCACACATTCACCACCCACTGGAGTGTTCAGTCTAAACTCTGCCCCCTTCCCCCTCTAAGCTTGAGCCCACATCCCCAGTTCTAGAGTCTAGGGGAATCTAACATATTATCCGGGTCCTATTTATTGTGTGTGTGGATGTAAGTGCAAGTGTGTCAGTTTTGGATATGATGACCCCGATTGAATAGCCTGCTAACCTTCACCCTCTAGACACTCTCAGGAAGCATGGCCTCTTGGGTGATATCCAAGAATGCTCCTGTTACCTGCGAGACTGTGTCTCAGCAACAGTCGGGAACACCAGAGAAAAGTACAAAGACTCTCACTTCTATGGCATCTGTCATGACCTCAGGACATCTCAGAATGCTTTACAGACAATTAAGTACTTTTGATGTTAGTCACCATTGTAATGTAGGAAACGTGGCAGACAGCTTGTGCACAGCAAGATTCCACAAACAGCAATGTGACGATGACTGTATAACCTGCTGCAATGATGTTGGATGAGGAATAAATATTGGCCAGGACACTGGCGAGAACTCCCCTGCTTTTCAAAACAACAACAGCAACAACAACTTATATTGTATATAATGCCTTTTACATAATAAAATGTCCCAAGGCACTTCACAGGAGCATTATAAAACAGTGTCACACCAAGCCACAAAGGGAGATATTGGGTCAGTTGACCAAAAATTTGGTCAATGAGGTAGGTTTTAAAGAGGGTCCTAAAGGAGGAAAGCGAAGTGGAGAGGCAGAGAGGTGTAGGGAGGGAATTCCAGAGCTTGGGGCCTAGGCATCTCAAGGCGCAACCACCAATGGTGAAGCAATTAGAATCAGGGAAGCAGAAGAGGCCAGAATTGGAAGAGTGCAGATATCCTGGAGGGTTGTGGAGTTGGAGGAGATTACAGAGATGGGGAGGGATGAGGCCATGGAGAGATTTGAAAACTAGCATGAGAATTTCAAAATCAAGACATTCATTGACCGGGAACCAGTGTAGGTCAGTGAGCACAGGCGTGATAGGGGAATGGGACTTGGTGCGAGGTAAGACATGGGCAGCAGAGTTTTGGATGGCCTCCAGTTTATGGAGGGTAGAATGTGGGACACCAGCCAGGAGGGCATTGGAATAGTCAAGTCTAGAGGTGACAAAGATATGAATGAGGGTTTGAGCAGCAGATGAGCTGAGACAGGGTGAAGTCGGGCGATGTTATGGAGGTGGAAATAGGCAGTATTAGTGATGGCACGAATATGAGGTCGGAAGCTCATCTCTGGGTCAAATGTGACATCAAGGTTATGAACAGACTGGCTTTATCTCAGACTTTTGCCTGGGAGAGGAATGAAGTCAGTTGCTAGGGAACAGAGGGATTGACAACCAGCGTCTTTTATACCTACCTGAGAGGACAGATGTCTGACATGAGCTGAGAGTTCTGCTCACTGGACCATGGCTTACATATGAGGGGAAAAACTACAGTGCAGGAGAAAAAAACCCTGATCTAACTTTTATTCTTTGTTGATCACCATGTCCTCTTCCTTTTTGTCAGATAACTCCAGGGAGTAAGGCTGAAGCTGCCAGACTCTCTCTCGGTGATGTGATCTTGTCCATTAATGGTGAGAATACTGATGGAATGACCCACTTGGAAGCTCAAAGCAAGATCAAGGGATGTGGCGATGAACTGACCTTCATGATTGCCAGGTACAACTTAACATTTTTATAAAAAAGAAAGTGTTTCCTGTTTTTTCTTCGCTGGAAATCAGTCCCAAAGAGTCTAGCTGTGACAGGTTTACAAATTGACTAAAGCTATCCAAGAGCTCGGGGGTAGTATGGTTGTCTGAGTCAGAAGGTCCCGTTCCAGAGACTTGAGCACTAATCTCGGCTGGCATTCCCTGTACGGTCATGGAGGAGTGCTGCACTGTTGGAGGTGCTATTTTCTGGATGAGTTGTTAAACGTTACCACTCTTGGGTGTGATTACAAGATCCCATGGTGCTATTAGAAGAGCAGGGTGTACTGGCAAACATTTCTTCCTCAACCAACACCTTTTTAAAAAAAAAAATTATCAGATCATTTATTTCATTGCTGTTTGTGGGAGCTTCCTACACTAGATTTATAGGAAACAAATACGAGAATCATAGAAAGTTGACAGCACAGAAAGAGGCCACTTGGCCCATGGTGTCTGTGTCGGCCGAAAAACGAGCAACCCAGCCTAATCCCACCTTCCAACATTTGGTCCGTAGCCCTACAGGTTTCGGCACTTGAGGTGCATATCCAGACTCCTTTTTAAATGAGTTGAGAGTTTCTGCCTCGACTACCCTTTCCAGCAGTGAGTTCCAAGCCCACACCGCCCTCTGGGTGAAAAAAAAATTCTCATCTCCCCCCTGATCTTTCTATCAATCACTTTAAATCTATGCCCCCCCCCCCCACCCCCCCACAGTTACTGACCTCCCTTCTGAGGTAAATAGGCCCTTCACATCCACTAGAGCAGTGATTTCATGTCAAAAATATTCAATTGACTGCAAAGCATTTTGAGACATGCCAAGGTCATGAAATGTGGTTTTTTAGTCCTTTTCTTGCAGTTTAACAAAGTAATGCAGGAAACCAGGACAAGTAACTCAACACTAACTTGGATCTTCTAGCCTGCCTGGTTCAGTGATTTTGCCCATGGACACATCAATAGAAGCAAAGCTGTATCTCTATCAATCCAGGAGCTAAGCTACAAAGGGATAGAACAATTATATCAGAGTAGTTACATAGAAACATAGAAATTAGGAGCAGGAGTAGGCCATTCAGCCCTTTGAGCCTGCTCCACCATTCATTATGATCATGGCTGATCATCCAACTCAATAACCTGTTCCCGCTTTCGCCCCATACCCTTTGATCCCTTTAGACCCAAGAGCTATATCTAACTCCTTCTTGAAAACAAAGAACAGTACAGCACAGGAACAGGCCATTCGATCCCTCCAAGCCTGCGCCGATTTTGATGCCTGTCTAAACTAAAACCTTCTGCACTTCCGGGGTCCGTATCCCTCTATTCCCTTCCTATTCATGTATTTGTCAAGATGCCTCTTAAACGTCGCTATCGTACCTGCTTCCACCACCTCCCCCGGCAGCAAGTTCCAGGCATTCACCACCCTCTGTGTAAAGAACTTGCCTCGCACATCCCCTCTAAACTTTGCCCCTCGCACCTTAAACCTATGTCCCCCAGTAACTGACTCTTCCACCCTGGGAAAAAGCTTCTGACTATCCACTCTGTCCATGCCGCTCATAACTTTGTAAACCTCTATCATGTCGCCCCTCCACCTCCATCGTTCCAGTGAAAACAATCTGAGTTTATCCAACCTCTCCTCATAGCTAATACCCTCCAGACCAGGCAACATCCTGGTAAACCTCTTCTGTACCCTCTCCAAAGCCTCCACATCCTTCTGGTAGTGTGGCGACCAGAATTGTATGCAATATTCAAAGCGTGGCTTAACTAAGGTTCTGTACAGCTACAGCATGACTTGCCAATTTTTATACTCTGTGCCCCGACCGATGAAGGCAAGCATGCCATATGCCTCTTGACTACCTTATCTACCTGCGTTGCCACTTTCAGTGACCTGTGGACCTGTACGCCCAATCTCTCTGCCTGTCAATACTCCTAAGGGTTCTGCCATTTACTGTATACTTCCCACCTGTATTAGACCTTCCAAAATGCAACGTTTTGGCCTCACCTGCTTTCTGTGCTAGCGAATTCCACAGGCTCACCACTCTCTGGGTGAAGAAATTTCTCCTCATCTCAGTCCTGAAAGGTTTACCCCGTATCCTTAGACTATGACCCCTGGTCCTGGACTCCCCCGCCATTGGGAACATCCTTTCTGCATCTACCCTGTCAAGTCCTGTTAGAATTTTATAGGTTTCTATGAGATCTCTCTCTTCTGAACTCCAGCGAATATAATCCTAACCAACTCAATCTCTCCTCATACGTCAGTCTTGCCATCCCAGGAATCAGTCTGGTAAACCTTCGCTGCACTCCCTCTATAGCAAGAACATCCTTCCTCAGATAAGGAGATCAAACCTGCACACAATATTCCAGGTGTAGCCTCACCAAGGCCCTGTATAATTGCAGCAAGACATCCCTGCTCCTGTACTCGAATCCTCTCGCTATTTTTTTACCACCTGTTGCACCTGCATGCTTACCTTCAGCAACTGGTGTACGAGAACACCCAGGTCTCGCTGCATATTCCCCTCTCTCAGTTTATAGCCGTTCAGATAATAATCTGCCTTTCTGTTTTTGCTACCAAAGTGGATAACCTCACATTTATCCACATTATACTGCATCTGCCATGCATTTGCCCACTCATTGTCCAAATCACCCTTAAGTGTCTCTGCATCCTCCTCACAACTCACCCTCCCACCCAGTTTTGTGTCATCTGCAAATTTGGAGATATTACATTGAGTTCCATCATCTAAATCATTAATATATATTGTGAATAGCTGGGGTCCTAGCACCGATCCCTGCGGTACCCCACTAGTCACTGCCTGTTATTCGGAAAAAGACCCATTTATCCCAACTCTTTGTTTCCTGTCCGCCAACCAAATTTTTATCCATCGCAATACACTACCCCCAATCCCATGCATTTTAATTTTACACACTAATCTCTTATGTGGGACTTTGTTGAAAGCCTTCTGAAAGTCCAAATAAACCACATCCACAGGCTCCCCCTCATCAACTCTACATCCTCAAAGAATTCTAGTAGATTTGTCCAGCGTGATTTCCCTTTCGTAAATCCATGCTGACTCTGTCCGATTCTACCACTGTTCTCCAAGTGCTCTGCTATAAAATCTTTGATAATGGACTCTAGAATTTTCCCCACTACCGACGTCAGGCTGACTGGTCTATAATTCCCTGTTTTCTCTCTACCTCATTTTTTTAAATAGTGGGGTTACATTAGCTACCCTCCAATCTGTCGGAACCATTCCAGAGTCTATAGAATCTTGGAAGATGACCACCAATGCATCCAGTATTTCTCGGGCCACTTGCTTAAGTACTCTGGGATGCAGACCATCAGGCCCTGGGGATTTAACGGCCTTCACTCCCATCAATTTCCCCAACACTATTTCTCTACTAATACTGATTTCCTTCAGTTCCTCTCTCTCACGAAGCCCTGTGCTCCCCAACATTTCTGGTATGATATTTGTGTCCTCCTTTGTGAAGACAGAACCAAAGTATGCATTCAGTTGGTCAGCTATTTCTTTGTTCCCCAAGTTGCACTGTTTGGATTGTTAAATACTTGGAGTTCTTTGTTGTGGTTTTATTAGGTTTAATGCTGTACTCCCTGGATGTTATACTGTGCATATGTGCGTCCATCTATGTGCTTTTATTGGCTATTTGTTCTGTCGCAGATGATGAAATTTAATCAGCATTTTCCCAAACAAATTTATTTGTTCAAAACCTGGCAAGTTGTTCTGAATCGCAGTACTTAACTTTCCGTGGACCATTGGAAAAATCACCCTGGTGCCAGCATTGGCCCCGAGTTGTAAATCGAGAGGGAAGTGTTAAAAGATGTGATTGGGCAAATTTAGCTTAGTTCTGTAATGTGCAACAAAGAGTGCAGAAAATGGTCAGTTGGGGCGAGACTGAGAAAGGGAGACATCGATGGACAGAGAAAGAAAAAGACACAGTTACCCAGATTTGCATACAAGTGTGACCCAGTGTTTTTCACATGGGCTTTGATGATCTTGAACTGACTGCTGTGAATAGCTGTCACAGATTTATACCATCCTGTGTCTGTTCTCTCTTGTCGGTCAATGGGAGCCTGATTTGTTTGTTGTTAAAAGATCGGGAACCATGGCGCTTACAGATACAGGATTGTGGAAAGGAGCTTTCAGTTAAAGAAAATCTTCAGACTTTGAGGGGAGTGAAACTGGTTAGCGAAACAATGTATCATTGGGAGGGTGTTTCATGCCACTTTGCTTCATGACTTTAGCATTTTTTACGGGCTGTGCATATTTGGGTTGAGGAGTGAGATTAAATTTCTGGCAGTATATCAGAGACCCAGAAATATGTGAACCTCTCAGTCAGCTGAACAGAGTTGTGTGTTTCTGTCTAATGCTGTCATGCTTTCTGTGAGGGCTGCATCTTAGCGAGCTGACTGAACTCCAGTAACACGAGCACCTTCAATAAGGAATAGTTCAGAATCTGGGAACAATTTGCATGCAGCGAGATGGGACTCTTGTTTAAAACAAAAAAGTGTGCTGCAGGCAGTTGGTCTATAAGTCGACAGACTGCAGCTGTTTTTTTTTTAAGTGCCAGTAAACTCTCTCTCTTTATGAAAAAATATTCTCCCGCGTTAATTCAGAGCCCAGGGCTTGATTTTATTTTCAAGACCATGTGTGTTTAGCCCAGGGCACTCATGGTCAGCTTTTGTCTTTCTTTTTGCATTAACTACCCTTCCAATTTCCATGCATCTCTCAGCTTCGCTGGAGTGTCTCTTGACTCTTTCCCGTTCCTTTCCACACCAGATTTTCTGACCTGACCTCCTTCCTCAGCTGTTTTTTTTTCCATCCGCCTTTATTTGACAGGACCCCTGACTGGGTGTGTCCCATTTCCTGTGCGTTTTTGCTCACTCACTCCAGTGTCAGCTGTGGCTCAGCACTCTTGATTCTGTATCAGTGGGTCTTGGATTTAAGTCCCACTCCAGCGCAGTAATCTATGCTGGTACCCCACTGAGGGAGTGCTGCGCTGTCAGAAGTGCTATCTTTCAGATGAGATATTAAACAAGTCTACCTGCCCTTTGAGGGTGAAAGAGCCCATGGCGCTATTTTAAAGAAGAGTATGGGAGTTCTCAGTGTTTCCTGGTCAATAGTTCTCCCTCAGCTGACATCACTAAAAAGAAAAATGTGGTCCTTTTTATTTGCTTTTTGCTCAGAGGACTTGGCTGAGCAGAAATTAGCTGCTCTTTGCCTATGTTACGAGAGTAACTACACTTGAGAAGTGTTTCATTGACTGTCAAACAGTTTGGGATGTCCAGAGATTGTGAAAAGCACTTTATAAATTCTTTGCTGCGTTTCTCTGCCAGGGTCCCCATTGACGTCATCTTTCACCCCAGCAGCCTCTGCATTTGCCTGATCATTTTTCTACCACTTCCCCCACCTCCAGCTTGATCCCGTTACCAGACACATCTTCTGCTCCCCCTTTCTTCTCTGCTTTCTGGAGGGACTGTTGCCTCTGTGACACACTGTTTCATTCTTACACTGCCCTTCCCCTGAACATCTTCCTGTGCAACTGCAGGGGATACAAAGGCTGCCCATTCACCTCCTCCCACACCACTGCCCAGGGCCCCAAACTCGCCATACTTGTGGGGCAACCTCTCATTTTCAGGATGTCCCAACATGCTCCGCAGCCAATTATTTACTTTTGAAGGGCAGTCACTGTTATGTTGTCAGCACGGCTGCCAAATTGTGCACAGCAAGCTCCCGTAAACAGCAAATGAGATGAGGACCAGACAATCTGTCTTGCTGATGTTGATTTTGGGAGGAATGTTGGTCAGGACACTGGGAGAACTCGTGCTTTTCTTTGAATAGTGCCATGGGATGTTTCACATCCACCTGAGAGCAGACAGGTCCTCGGTTTGAACATCTCTTGTAAAAGATGGTATAACAACAACTTGCTTTTAAACAGCACCATTAACGTAGTAAAATGCCTTACCATGTTTACCAAGAAAGTGCCTCTGACTCCATCAGTATTGCTGTGATGTGTTCACCTAGGTTTACATGCTCAAGTCCTGTATTTTTTTATTTAGCAAATGCAAATCCCTGGAGCCAAGCGATAACCTCCTCATTTGCTGAGTTTAAGGTGATTAGTTCACCACTTAGTCTGTAGAAGGAACCCTCTTTGTTAACGTGCAGCACTGTTTGTGTCTCTCCACCAATGCATACTGAGGCCCCAGTGGTGGAGATTGGCAGCGCAGGGGCCCTGCTTGTCCTGAACCTGTTTAGCAAGGACCACTCTCGCTGTGGTGGTTCAAAGCCTGCCATTCGACAGATAGGGTTCGTCACAAGGAACTTGTTAGTGACTTCCCTGTTTCCCACTCCTTGATCCAAAGGATGTCTGCTGGTAGATCTTGCTAAGGATGGTTTCAACCAGCTTGTGGGTTTTTGTCAGTTGGCAGATGTATGGGGGAGTGATGTTTGCGAGGACAGGAAGCTAAGGGAGGGTTGTTGAGCGGAGGGTTCCAGTTATGATTAGTTCCAGTTAGTGGTTAGCACCGTAGCCTCACAGCTCCAGCGACCCGGGTTCGGTTCTGGGTACTGCCTGTGCAGAGTTTGCAAGTTCTCCCTGTGACCACGTGGGTTTCCTCCGGGTGCTCCGGTTTCCTCCCACATGCCAAAGACTTGCGGGTTGATCGGTAAATCGGCCATCGTAAAAATTGCCCCTCGTGTAGGTAGGTGGTAGGAGAATTGAGGGAAGGTGGGGATGTGAGAGGGAAAATGGGATTAATGTAGGATTAATATAAATGGGTGGTTGATGGTTGGCGTGCACTCGGTGGGCCGAAGGGCCTGTTTCGGTGCTGTATCTCTCTATGACTCTATGTTGCGCATTGTTGCATTTAATTGAGTATCAACAAGATGTGTGTGTGATGACCTATGCCAGACTGGTGCATCGTACTCTGCTGCTGAGTATGATGGGGCAAGTGCTGAGGTCCAGATTGTTGTGGCAGCTGTGCTCCACATAGATCCAGCAAGTTTGGTTAAGAGGCTGTTTCTGGTTTTGACCTTTTTGTTGCTCTTTTCTTCAGATGCTCCCAGAAGGACATAGTCCTATCCAGAGTCAATCTAGACTGTATTGGGTTGGGATGGTGCTTTAGTCTCTGACCATCCATGTGGATCTGCAGTTCTTTTTTGGCACTGGAATTGTGGAGGTGGAATACACTGGATATGATTTTAGACAGATTCATTGTGAGACGCCATGTGCTACAGTAATCCGTCAACTTTATAACGTCTGCATTGAGGATCTGGTCCAGGGTGCAGAAGGATGGAGCTTGGGTGGCACAACAGATGTCATCAGCATCGATAAACTTGAGACGTGGTTGTTGGCAGGTCATTTGTATGTATGTTAAACAGCATTGGGACTAGCACTGAGCCCAGTGGTAGTCCGTTGGCCAGTCTTCTCCATGCACTTCTCCCTTGTTCAAGGTGAACTCTAAATCGTCTGCGAAGGAGTGTTTCAACAACTGTCCTGACTCAGGTTGGAAGCACTCTGGACAGCTTTAGGAACAGGCCAGTGTGCCACACTGTATCATAGGCAGCTGTGAGGTCCACTAGCGCCATGCCTGTCTTTGGGTTCTTATGGAAGCCATTTTTGATGTAATGGTGAGTGCCAGAACTTGATCACATGCTGCGCCCCTTACAGAAACCAGCTTGGTCAACATTAAGGATGGTCTCTACTTCAGAAGGTATGTGTTGCAGGATAAGTTGCTCAAAGATCTTGAAAGCACACAGAAAGTAGTGAAATCGGTCGATGGCTGGCCGCTGTGTGAGTTCTTTTCTGGGTTTTGGAATGGCAATGGTTTTTGCCATACGTCACACCTTCGGGAGTGAGTTTGAGCTGATGGTTGTTGTGTTGAACTGAGTCAGCCAGACATGAGCACAGGGGCCAAGTTGTTTCACGAATTCTGGTGCAATGTTGTCTGGTGCTATTGGGCCTGTATTTTTTGGAGTTGAGAAGAATGAGAGATGATCTCATTGAAACATATAAGATTTTAAAGGGGATGGATAGGGTAGACACTGAGAGATTATTTCTGGGTCGGGGAATCTAAAACACAGGGGCACCATCTCCGGGTAAGAGGCTGATCATTTCGGACTGAGATGAGGAGAAATTACTGCACTCAGAGTTGTGAATCTTTGGAGTTCTCTACCCCAGAGGGTTGTGGATGCTCTATCATTGAATACATTTAAGGCTGGGATAGACAGATTTTTGGTGTCTCGGAGTCACGGGATATGGGGAATGGGCGGGAAAGTGGAGTTGAATCCTAAGATCGTCTGTGATTGTTTTGAATGGCAGGGCTGGCTCGATGGGCCGTATGGTCTATACCTGCTCCTCTTTCTTGTATATCCCGCTGCTTTGTCCTGGAGAAGGCCATGAACCCTTGACCTGCTGTCTCTGAGGTGAGGGTGCTAATCCTGAGCCAAACTGAATGGGATAACAATGGCTACTCCTAGGTTACTTGAAGGCAAGGGGGTGCTGAAGATAATAACATTTAGGGTTCCGGGTAAAACATTCATGCACTTCCCGTTTAGGAAGAAGGCAGCACAATTCACGAATGGAACTTTGCATTTGCATTTAAAAACGTAATAAATGTTCAACATTGTGTTCTACCCACTAAAATGTGTTCAATATTGCAGTGCTGGCGGGAGGCGGTGAGAGGGTACATGGGTCTGGGTGATTGACATCCTGGTGTTGAAGTTCACTGTTACTCGACTGATATCCAGTTGGCTGTCCTGGGAGTAAATTTAGCGCAGAACTGTCTACACTTACGTCACTCCATCCTTTGGACACTCATTGCCAATCTACCCACCTACGCAGCAGCTTTTATAGGCTGGACCTGATGCGTTCTGGTGTTTTGTTGTGTTTGTGTAACTCTTGAGTGTTGCACACAGCTGTGAATAGGAAGCTGGGAATCCTGCATTACCAGAACTCGAGCTTTATAATCTTATCTTCTGAAACTCGAGAGACACCAAGGATCTTCTCTGGAGCTCAGAAACTGCTGAGGTTCCCCTAAACCACCAGCTATCGATGTGCTGGATGGATTGAATTATTTGGAATGCACACTGGCACTTTATTCCAGTCTTTTATCATGTGTGCCAGCTGTGGCTTAGTTGACAGCTCTCTCGCCTGAGTCGGGTTGTGGGTTCAACTCCCATGCCAGAGACTTGAGCACAAAAACCTATGCTGACTCTCCAGTGCGGTACTGAGGGAGTGCTGCACTGTCAGAAGTGCTGTCTTTTGAATTAGATGTTAAGCTGAGGCCCTGCCTCCCCTCTCGGGTGGATGTGAAAGATCCCAGGGCACTTTTTCAAAGAAGGGCAGGGGAGTTCTCCCCAGTGTCCTGGCCAATATTTGTCCCTCAATCACATCTGTTCATTACCTAATTGCTGTTTGTGGGAGCTTGCTATGCGCAAATTGGCTGCCATGTTTCCTACATTACAACAGTGACTATACTTCAAATGTAAATCATGGGATGCCATGAATGGTGCTATATAAATGCAAATCATTCTTTTATCACATCACACCTGAAGTCACAAGCTGCTGCGGTCTTGTTTAAATACGTAGATTGATGTCTGCGGATGTTGGGACTTGATCTGTTATTTCAGTCAGAGGCCTGAGCAGGGGTGGGTAAGGGAGCAGTGACTGTCTGTCTCTGTGAGGCCAGACCTGTCGGGAGATTGATCATGGATCGAGCTCCGATCAATGTCCTTCTGGTCCAGGAGGCGTAGGGGTCCTCTTCCAGTCTCCATGAGGAAATCTTGACCTCACTTGCCACGGGCTCCCCCTGAGTGTCCATAGGACTTTCCCCTCTACTATTTACTTGACTGCCAGGGACTGATCTCATGGATTCCTGGCTGTGGCTCAGTGCTGCCCAAATCCAGCACTCCCAGCCATGGGTCAGGTATTGAAGCTGGCTGGATTCAAGTGGCCATCACAGTAAATTTATGGAAATTAAGCCCAGCCAATCGGATCAACCTCTCCCTATCTCCAGAGACCCCGGATTCACCATCCTCTTAGGGTCTTGAGTGCGTTGTTCCCCCTCGGTCGCATTTAAAATTGGGCCCTGGGCCTTTTCTTGAGCTTGTTGATCTTAAAGGGAAGCAAATTACCTCAGTGCTACTGAGCTAAGGGGAGGAAAATTAAGCCAGCATTCCAGCTTGTGACCAATACATAGGACCAGAAGGAGGCCTTTCAGCCCCTCGAGCCTGTTCCATCTTTCACTTAGATCACAGCTGATCACAATCTTAACTCTGTCCGCCTGCTTTCCACACCTCTTAGTAGCTTGGCCTAACAACAATCACAAAAACAACCTGCATTTATATAACGCTTTTAGCATCGTGAAATTTCCCAAGGTGCTTCACAGGAGCATTACCTAACAAAATGTGACAGTGAGCCACTTGAGATGTTGGTACAGCTGACCAAAAATGTGGTTCAAGTGCTAGGTTTTAAGGTGCACCTTGAACGAGGAGAGAGGCAGAGGGGTTTAGGGAGGGAATTCCAGAGCTTGGGTGCCAGGCAGCTGAAGGCACAGCTGCCAAGGGTAGAGTGATTAAAATCGGGGTGTGCAAGAGAGCAGGGTGTTGAGAAATATCAATTCCCCAGGGGCCACTGTTATATAATTGGTCGATGATAGACCGAGGCTTGGAGTTGGTTTCTCTAAAAATACCCACAGTCTGGGCTCAGCCACGAAACACGTCTTTTTCGGTCTGTCCGCAGGCAGAGACGGAGCAGAATCACCAGGCAGCATAGAAACAGAGTCCAGTTAAAGAGGCTGGAATGAAAACTATGTATTGTAGAATGAAGTCACTAGCCAACGTTGTTTAGCTTTGACTGATCGGGTTGCGATTGTTTGCACAACATCTGACAGGACCTGACCTTGGAAAGGTACAGAAGGTGTGTCAGAGTGTGGGATTGATTTTAGAAATCAGGATGGCAAGTAGAAAGGAAGATTAAAAGTAAAGACTTGCATTGATATAGCACCTTCCACAACCTCAGGATGTCCCAAAGCACTTTACAGCCAATGAAGTACTTTTTGAAGTGCTGTCACTGATGTAGGAAAAATGGCAGCCATTGTGCACACAGCAAGATCCCACAGACAACAATGTGACCAGATAATCTGCATTTAGGTGTTTGCAGATAAATATTGATCAGGACACCTTGGGGAACTCCCCTGTTCTTCTTTGAATAGTGATATGTGATTGCCCTCTCAGCTGGATGTAAACAGACAGGGCCGCAGTTTGACCTTTCATCCGAAAGGCAGCACCTCTGACAGTGTAGCTTTCCTTCAGGATTGCATTGATGTACCAGCCTAGATCTGATGTTGAAGTCTCTGGAGCAGGATTTGAATCCATGATCTTCTAACTACAAGCTGAGAGTGCTAGCACTGAGCCACTGCTGACTTTACTTCAACTGAGAAAATCTTTCCAAGGTGGATGAACGAAAGGAGCAATTGTTAAGCCTGTGTGGAGAGGTGACCGAAAGTTGAGGAGATTTGAGAAGGCAGAGGGAAGAGGATGAGTCAAATTGCCGAGAGAAAGCCAGAGCTGGCAGAAAGCTGGTGGGGTGTTGTGGGATGGGGTGGGGGGGGGGGAGGGGGCGGTGCAGGGGGTAATATGCTCAAGGCTCAAATCCGAGCCAGAGAGCTGGAGGATTTGGAAAGTGCTGCAAGGAGGACAAAATGATTTGTAGTTCCGATCGCGGATTTTAAATTTGAAGTCTTGAGTAAGGGTTGCCAACTCTGATCAGATGTATGCCTGGAGGTTTCATCACATGACCACCTGCTTCCAGTCATCCCACCTGGCCAAACAGCCTTTTTTCTCAACTCTAATTGTTTTTTTTATAACCATTAAACAAAAGCCTTCATAGAAAAGGGGGAATTTGTCTTTAATTGTTCCTAATGCATTTTCTCACGGATCGTGCGAAGTGCTGGTGGTCAGTGAGTGAGTGTAGCCCGATGAGAGAATGTCATTGATGTGTGAACAGAGGTTGATACGGAGCTGGAGTTTCCGAAGAATTGGAGTTGATGAAGGTAGGAATGGAGGGAGTCTGAAAGCAGTTTACGACCCTTAACACAGGGCAGGTGAAGCAGTGGAGACACAAGGAGCTGGTTAAGATTGCTTTGCCCATTAGACCAGGCAAGCACTGATCACCATTCTTTTTATATATGTGATGTTCCCTGTTCCTGTGGAAAGGTGTGTCTGTGTTTTGTTTGTGTCGAAGTTTATCTTCAAACCTCACCCATCCCCTATCCTTCACATTTCCACATCCCAATAACTCGTGCCTCTTGCAGTCGTGGACTCATGATGGCACAGAAGGAGACCATTTGGTCCATCGAGGCCATTCCAGCTCTCTGTAGAGTAATCCAGTCGGTCCCACTCCCCTGTTCTATCCCTGTAGCCCTGCATGTTTATTTCCCTCAAGTGCCCATCCAATTTCCTTTTGAAATCATTCATCATCTCCACTTCCACTACCCTTGTAGACAGTAAGTTCCGGGTCATTACCACTCACTGAGTTTAAAAAAAAGTTCTTCCTCCCCGCTGTGCCTCCTACCCAAAACCTTAAATCTGTGTCCTCCTAGTCCTTGTACAATCAGCTAATGGGAACAGCTTTTCTTTGTCTATCTTTTATCTAAAACTATCCAAATCCTGTACACCTCTATCAAATTTTCCCTTCAATCTCCTTTGCTTTGAGGAGAACAGCCCCAGCTTCTCCAACCTAACCTTGTAGCTAAAATCCCCCTTCCCTGGAACCATTCTGGTAAATCTCCTCTGCACCCGCTCAAGAACCCTCACATCTTTCCTGAAGTGTAGTGACCAAATTGGATGCAATACCCTCGTTGTGGCCTAACCAGAGCTTTATAGAGGTTCAGCATAACTTCCCTGCTCTCTATTGTGACTAAAACCATTGGCTGTACCTTTTGGCACCTTCATGCTCTCCTCACTGGCCTGCCAAACGCCATGTACCCACCCCCCTGCACCCTCCCACCCCGAGGTCCAAATCATCTAAAAACGCTGCTGCCCACATCTTGTTCTTGATGACATCACTCTCACCTCCCCACCATCCCCCACCACATTGATTTCAGTCATTGCTCACTATCTATCCATGGGCTCAACCCAGTCTACCACCCCAATCTCTCCCAGCCCGAGCATTCCTATCTGCTTTCTCCCCTCCCCACACAACACACCAACTCCAATCACTCTCCAGTTGTTGATGGAGCCTTCAGCTCTTATGGCATCATAATCCGAAGCGCACTCCCTGAAACCCTAGGATAGACAGCCAGACTGTATGGGCAATTGGAGATTTCCCTGTGACTGGATCATAGTGCTGCATTATCAACAATTCCCCCTTTTTCCCATGAGAATCCTGAAGACTGCTTTTGTGGAGCCTGTCTGCCTCTGTTTCCCCCTTTCTCCTCCTCAAAACTCATCTCTTCTATCAAACCCCCTTTCCCTTAATTCTCCTGCTACCACTACTGTTTTGTGCATGTTGTCACGCCCATGCAATCCGAACTTATGAACCATAAAATGAACTTATGTAGTAAACCCGAAACAGACACTTTTCTTGTAAACAAAATGGGGTAAGAGGTCAGGTGACCTTTCCTTTCCTGTGAGTACACACACAACTACAGGAACACTGTAATTTTCATGTCTGGACAAGTCTTGGAGAAGTCATTAAAATACAGATGACCTTTCTGGACACATCCCTGAGAATCTATTAAAATGCAAATGGTCCCTTTTCTGTGGTAATGGCTGCTTCTCTCCAACGAATTGGGTTAATAAGCTGTTAGAGTTTTGGACTCCAAATTCCAAAGGAAAGGCTTTTCACATCCAACTTTATTAAGATGAGATGAGGATGAATGATACCCAGACTCGATTGTCTAACAATGGCCTCACTGTCAGAAGCTGTTTTATCTGGACAATGGAAAGAGAAACTATGATCATATGACAGAAACTAGGTTGCTGATAAGGAACTTCATTAAAGGTATATTCTGGGCAGACAACAGGAGATACATCTGTGCCATCAAAGAGACAGGACCCTGCTTAAGATTCCTTGCTTTGGACTGTAGTAGACAGTGACTGGAGGTTTGGCCTTAAACTCCCTACTTGAGAAATCGTACCAGGACTTGGCCATTGATCTTTGGCTGGAATATAACTAGAGCAGTCTGCAACAACACATCTAAGTCCTTCTTCAGTGAATAAGGGAAACAATTACAGGCCTGCACCGTTTCAGGTCTTCACCCTGGGGAATAGCAAGTTTCACAGAGAACTCTTTTAAAAGTTATCAGACCTAACACATGTTATCTTTATGATCTCTATCTTCTCTTGAGAGTGTGTGTATATCTGTAGGAGCGTGAGAGTGGGTGTTGCTAATATTTTAGGGGTTGTATAATCATTTATCATTTAAAATTGAAATAAAACCTGCCATTTCTCTGTTCTTGACTATTAAAGATTTAAAAAATAAAAAATTAAAGGTTTAAAAATAATCTTTTCTTAAAAAAAAATGCAGTCGTCGGTCAGTCGAGAGGTGAAAAAGGGGGAACCATTCCTATCATCTCTCACCTGCCCATAGCAATTCGCTTTCCCCGCACACATTTTTTTTTTCTCCTCTATGAAGTGCTTTGGCCGTGAATCGTGTTAAAGGTATTCTGTGTTGAAGATCGGAGGTTGAGTTGTCCTGGAATTGGGGCAGGGGGGGGGTGGGGGGGTGTGGTGGGGGAGGGGGCAGTCTTCCATGGTCCAGCTCTGACGTCCTTAATAGTTTCCTTAACAGTTATATGGTCAGATTCCACCAGTTCATGCTCGACAGCAACTGGGGTTGCCAACTCTGTTTGGACTTATTCCTGGAGATTTATTACAGGACCACCCTCCACCAACCCCCTCCCTCCCCACCCCCTGCCCAGTCAAACAGCCTAACGGCCTTTTTTCTCCCATCTCCACTATTTCACCATGAATAAATGACGGTGGTCAAAGAAAATGAGAATTGTCCAATAGAATCATCGAGTGATACAGCACAAAAGGAGGCCGTTCAGTCCATTGTACCTGTGCAGGTTCTTTGGTAGAGCTATCTAATTAATCCCATCCCCCCACTCTCCTTTATATTACATTCGGGACAAGCGACAAGTGCTGGTCTTGCTGGTGAACCACACATCCCATGAATAAATAATTAAAAAAAAAATCCCTTCAAGTATTAATCCAATTCTATTTTGAGAGTTATTCCAGCTCCTTTCTCCACCCTTTCGGGCAGTGTGTTCCAGGTCACAACAACATCCTTTGTTTTTTAAAAGAAAAATAATCTAATCTCATTTTATCTCATCTCTGATTCTTTTGCCAATCACCTTAAATCTGTGTCCTTGGTTACTGCCCCTTCTGCCACTGGAACAGTTTCTCCTTATTTACTCCATCGAAACCACGCATAATTTTGAAAGCCTCTACTAAATCTCCATTTAAGTTTCTCTGCTCTAAAGAGAACAACCCCAGCTTGTCCAGTCCTGTCACATAACTGGGGTCCCTCACCCTGGTGCCCTTCCAGTAAATCTCTTCTGCACCCTCAAAAAATAACAATTTTTGTTTCACATCCCTGTGATTTTGTTTTTTTCCCTTTTGAATTTCTAAGAGGTGTCCAGCAACAATAACTTATATTTATGTAGCGCCTTTAATGTAATAAAACATCCCAAAGTGCTTCTCAGGAGCATTATAAAATAAGATATGACACTGAGCCACAAAAGGAGAAATTAGGTCTGGTGACCAAAAGCTTGGTCAAAGAGGCAGGTTTTAAGGAGTGTCTTAAAGGAGGAAAGTGTGTTGGAGAGGTTTAGGGAGGATATTCCAGAGCTTGGGGCTGAGCCAACTGAAGGGACAGCCACCAAGGTTGGAGTGATTAAAATTAGGGGTGCACAAGAGGCCAGAATTAGAGGAGCACTAACAACTCAGAGGGTTGTGGGGCTGGCGGAGATTACGGAGATAGGGAAGGGCGAGAACATGGAGGGATTTGAAAACAAGGATGAAAAATTTAAAATCAAAACATTGCTAGCCCGGGAGCCAATGTAGGTCAGCGAGCACAGGGGTGACAGGGGAATGGGACTTGGTGCGAGTTGAGACATGGGCAGCAGAGCTTTGGATGACCTCAAGTTTACAGAGAGTAGAATGTGGGAGACCAGCCAGGAGAGCATTGGAATAGGCAAGTCTAGAGGTAACAAAGGCATGAATGAAAGTTTCAGTTGCAAATGAGCTGAGACAAGGGTGAAGTCGGACAATGTTACGGAGGTGGAAATAGACATTCTTAGTGATGGCATGAATGAGGTCAGAAGCTCACCTCGGGGTCAAATGTCACACCACAAATGGCACAGTGGCGCAGTGGTTAGCACCGCAGCCTCATGGCTCCAGGGACCCGGGTTCGATTCTGGGTACTGCCTGTGCGGAGTTTGCAAGTTCTCCCTGTGTCTGCGTGGGTTTTCACCGGGTGCTCCGGTTTCCTCCCACATCCAAAAGACTTGCAGGTTGATAGGTAAATTGGCCATTGTAAATTGCCCCTAGTATAGGTAGGTGGTAGGGAATATGGGATTACTGCAGGGTTAGTATAAATGGGTGGTTGTTGGTCGGCACAGACTCGGTGGGCCGAAGGGCCTGTTTCAGTGCTGTATCTCTAAATAAAATAAATAAAAAATCAGCATTGACTTGTGACAGAAGGTTGTGAACAGACTGGCTTAATCTCAGACTGTTGCCAGGGAGAGGAATCAAGTCAGTAGCTAGGGAGCAGAGTTTGGACTGAAAACAGGGCTTCACTCTTCCTAATATTTAATTGGAGAAAATTGCTGCTCATCCAGTACTGGATGTCAGACAAGCAGTCTGACAATTTAGGAACAGTGAAGGAGTCGAGGCAGGTAGTGGTGAGGTAGAGCTGGGTGTCGTCAGTGTACATGTGAAACCTAACGGTGTGCTTTCGGATGATGTCACCAAGGAGCAGCAGGTAGTTGAGAAGTAATGGGGGGAGGCCAATGATAGATACATCAGAGGTAACGGTGTGGGAGCAGGAAGAGAAGCCATTGCAAGTGATTCTCTGGCTATGATTAGATAGATAAGAATGGATATAATAAAAGCAAAATACTGCAGATGCTGGAAATCTGAAACAAAAACAAAAAGTGCTGGAAATACGCAGCAGGTCTGGCAGCATCTGTGGCGAGAGAAGCAAAGTTAACATTTCAGGTCAGTGACCTTTCATCAGAACTGGCAACGGTTAGAAAACAATTAGGATTTAAGCAAGTGAAGGGGTGGGGAGTGGAGGAGAGAACAAAGGGGAAGGTGTTTGATAGGGCAGAGGGAGATTAAATAACAAAGCTGTCCTGGGACAAAGTCAAAGTGTGTGTTAATGCTTGTGGTGAAAGACAAAGCATTAGTCCAGAGAGAGTGTTAATAGTGGAACAATGAGCAGCTCTGACTACATGAAAAGCAGGCACATGGTTAAAAAATAAAATATAAAAAAAAGGCCACTCATGTTTGAAGTTATTGAACTCGATGTTCAGTCTGCAAGGCTGTAGAGTGACTAATCGAAAGATCAGGTGCTGCTCCTCGAGCTTGCTTTGATGTTCACTGGAACACTGGAGCAGGCCAAAGACACAAATGTTGGCATGAGAGCAGGGGGGAGTGTTGAAATGGCAAGCAACCGGAAGCTTGGGGTCATGCTTTTGGACTGAGCGGAAGTGTTCAGCAAAGCGGTCACCCAATCTGCGTTTGGTCCCCCCCAGTGCAGAGGAGACCGCATTGTGAGCAGCGAATACAGTATACTAAATTGAAAGAAGTACAAGTAAATCGCTGCTTCACCTGAAAGGAGTGTTTGGGGCCTGGGATAGTGAAGAGAGAGGAGGTAAAAGGGCAGGTATTACGCCTCCTGCGGTTCTATGGGAAGGGGACGAGGTGTCGGGGGTAATGGAGGAGTGGACCAGCGTGTCGCGGAGGGAATGATCCCTTCAGAATGCTGACAGGGGAGGGGAAGATGTGTTTGGTGGTGGCATCACGCTGGAGGTGGCAGAAATGGCGGAGGATGATCCTCTGGATGTGGAGGCTGGTGGGGTGGAAAGTGAGGACAAGGGGAACCCTGTCGCGGTTCTAGGAGGGAAGGGAAGACGTGAGGGCAGAAGTGCAGGAAATAAGAATGGAACCAGGTGAAAACAGTCCCACCCAGTTGGGCGACAATGGAGAGGTGTTGGAGGAGGATGTCAATTGTCAGTAGTCAATTGTGTCAAAGGGGAGGGAAAGTTTACCTGGTCACAGTCACATAGGATTAATCTCTAACTCCTGGAGATTCCAGGACTATCCTAGAGGGTTACCAACCTTAGCAAGTGGAGAGGCTGGGTTTCTTAAGGGATTTTACAAAAAAAAAGTATTGCATCTTTTATTTTTTCAATAAAGCTCAGATCCTGATATGCCTCAAAGCTGCTTTCTGTCATTGGCTCTGTTTATATTCTTGGCCTCTCTCAGTGTCGGGGAATTGGCTTGATCTCTTCAGCTGCTTTTCCTCCGAGAGCTACACCAGAGCTGGTGGTTTCCCGAGACTCCGTTCCGCGCAACAGACTGAAGGTTAAGCTGCCTGGCTTGCCCATGTTGCCAGCCTGGTTAGCAGCAGGTTTGAGCGAAGTTTGATGGCTGGTTTTCATGGATCCTGGGAGTTTTGACGTAGGCTCTCAGCCCACTGCGGGAGACTTCTGCCTCTGGGATCCTGAGGCTTTGGCTCAGCAGGATTGACGATCCCCTAGGATTGGCCTGGAGTCTCTTGGAGTTGAAGATTAATTGCCATGGCAGCACCACGAGCATCTCAGAAAGAAAATCAGGGGTATTAAAGCAAAATGTCTTTATCATTTAATTCAAAGACGTTCATTTACTAGCTATAAAAGTACTGGAGTTGGGGAGAAAAGGTTGTTTTCAGCAACAGTCAAGATTAATCCAATTGGATAACTAATGAGCCTGTTCCTTTTCCAATTGGCCTTGGGGCGACGACACACCTGAAGGATGGACCAATGGCAGGGGGATGTGTGGGGGCTGGGCAAGTGGTCATGTGGTGAAATCTCCAGGAAAACACCCAAGCAGAGTTGGCAACCCTCCTCTCTTACATTGTAAAAGCAGCTGAAAAACCATTAATACAAGAGCAAAGAACTGTGGATGCTGGAAATGTGAAATATAAACAGGAAATGCTGGAAATACTCAGCAGGCCAGGCAGCATCTGGGGAGAGAAACAGAGTTAATGTTTCAGGTCGATGAGCTTTCATCAGAACTAGGGAAGGTTTCTAATTTTGATTTGAAACTTTAACTCTGTTTCTCTCTCCTCCTGACCTGAGTATTTCCAACATTTTTTATCTTTTTATTATTGTTATTGATGTGCAGCCATGTTGGATGTGCATTCCAGAAGACTTCCTGTGCTCTGCATTTCTGACAAAATAATAATCAGGTTGGCTTGAAATAGCCACCAGGGAAATCTATACAAAATGCTTTTACAGTGCTGTTAATTCTTCTATCTTGAACTTCCCACTGTTTGCTCTGAGACTTTTTCACCCGCTGTATTTTCTCATACTTTTTATCAGCCCTTGCATTCACTTCCTTTCCAATGTTCTGCTATTGTCTTAGGTTTCCTGTGGGTGCAGTGCCCCTGTGCTTTGCTCAGTATCTTCTTTCCTTCCTGTTGTCATCTCTCCTCCTCGGTCACCAGCTTACTGTGGAAGTCTCATGCACATGCGCCTAATTCAGAGTTACTGGAATCTTACACTGGCTGGAGAAAATGGCCCCCGTTTGGCAGCCATATTTATATTAAAGATTCGCTCTTGGGATGTGAGCATCGCTCGTGAGGCTAGCATTTATTGCCCATTCCTCGTTAGCTCAAGAAGGCTGCCTTCTAGAACCACTGCAGTTTGTGTGGTGAAGGTGCTCCCGCTCTGACAAGTGCATAAGAAGTAGGAGTAGGACTAGGCCATTCGGCCTCTCGAGCCTGCTGTGCCATTCAGGAATATCGGAGCCGATCAGTTGAGGTTCAAGTAACGTTCGAGCCACATAATGACCATCGCCAACAAGAGAGAGTTTAACCATCTCCCCTTGACATTCAACGGCATTACCATCGCTGAATCCCCCACCATCAACATCCTGGTGGTTACCATTGACCAGAAACTGAACTGGAGTAGCCATATAAATACTGTGGCTATAAGAGCAGGTCAGAGGTTGGGATTCTGAGGCAAGTAACTTACCACCTGACTCCCCAAAGCCTGTCCACTATCTACAAGGTACAAGTCAGGAGTGTGATGGAATACTGTCCACTTGCCTGGATGAGTGTATCTCCAACAACACTCAAGAAGATCAACAGCATCCAGGACAAAACAGCCTGCTTGGTTGGCATCCTATCCACCACCTTCAACATTCACTCCCATTACCACCAATGCACAGTGGCAGCAGTGTGTACCATCTACAAGATGCACTACAGCAACTTGCCAAGCCTCCTTCGACAGTACCTTTCAAACTAGTGACCTCTACCACCGAGAAGAACAATGGCAGTAGATGCATGCGAATAAGAACAGAAAATGCTGGAAATACTCAGCAGCTCAGGCAGCATCCGTGGAGAGAGTCAGGAGTGTGATGGGATACTCTCCACTTGCCTGGATGGGTGCAGCTCCAACAACACTCAAAAAGCTCGACACCATCCAGGACAAAACAGCCTGCTTGATTGGCACCCCATCTACAACATTCACTGCCTCCACAACCGATGCACAGTGGCAGCAGTGTGTACCATCTACAAGATGCACCGCAGCAACTCACCAAGGCTCCTTAGGGTAGGTGGAAAGATGGAGTGGTCAGTTCACTCATGAACTTATTGAATTGTGGAGCAGGGTCGAGTGGCCTACTCCTTATCCCAATTGTATGTTCGTAACCTGCGACCTCTACCACCTAGAAGGACAAAGGCAGCAAATGCATGGGAACACCACCACCTGCAAGTTCCCCTCCAAGTTACACACCATCCTGACTTGGAACTATAATCGCCGTTCCTTCACTGTCACTGGATCAGAATCCTGGAACTCCCTTCCTAACAGCACTGTGGGTGTACCTACCCCAAATGGACTGCAGCGGTTCAAGAAAGCAGCTCACCATCACCTTCTCAAGGGCAATTAGGGATGGACAGTAAATGCTGGCCTAGACAGTGACGCCCACATCCCAAGAATGAACTTAAAAAAAGAAGCCACCCACCCTATCCCCAAAACCCTTGGTTCCCTTAGTGCCCAAAACTCTACCGATCTCAGCCTTAAATATACTCAATGACTGAGCATCCACAGCTCTTTGAGGTAGAGAATTCTAAAGATTCACAACCCTCTGAGTGAAGACATTTCTCCTCATCTCTGTCCTAAATGGCCGACCCCTTATCCTGAGTCCAAGACGCCCAGTCCTCGATTTCCCCAGCCAGGGGAATCGGTCTCTCAGTATCTATTGATTCAACTGAGTTCATTGCTGGGCCATTTCAGGGGACAGTTAAGAGTTGAATCACACTTGATGTGAGCCTGGAGTCACATATAGGCCAGACTGAATAGGGGACAGCAGGTTTCCTTCCCTAAAAGGCATTAGTGATCCAGTCAGTTTTTTATGACACTTCGACAGCTGCATGGTAACTGTTACTGATGTCAGCTTTTTAAAATGAGTTGAAAATCTCAAACTGCCCTGGTGGGTTTTAAACTCACATTCTATAAATTCTTAGTCCAGTAACATAACCACTACACTTCACTCTGCTAAAGGAGATACTGGAGGAATCAGGGCTGGAGGATATATGCCATGTTAAACATCTCCCTGTGGACATAGCCTATAAATGTCTGGAAGTAGTCAGAAATTGCTGAAAAATCATGGCGCTGGTCATTATTAGTTTATAAAATATCCAGCAATTTGTCATGAAGAGGAGATGCGCCATGAGTTTCAATTCTCCACCTAACAATGAGGTGTTACCCCGGTGAAGCCACAACACAGGACGAAATGCATGCCAAACAAAGGAAGCAGCATGCGATAGACAGAGCTAAGCAATCCCACAACCAACAGATTAGATCTAAGCTCTGTGGTCCTGCTACATTCAGTCATTAATGGTGGTGGACAATTAAACAACAGGGAGGATGAGTCTCCACAAATATCCCCATCCTCAATGATAGGGGAGCCCAGCGTATCAGTGCAAAAGGAAAGACAAGCATTTGCAACAATCTTCAGCCAGAAGTGCTGAGCTGATGATCCATCTCGGCCTCCTCCTGAGGTCCCCAGCATCACAGACGCCAGTCTTTAGCTAATTCGATTCACTCCATGTGATATCGGGAAACGGCTGAAGGCACTGGATAGTGCAAAGGCTCTGGGCCCTGACAACATCCCAGCAATTGTTCTGAAGATCTGTACTCCAGACTAGCCACACCCCTTGCCAAGCTGTTCCAGTACAGCCACAACACTGGTATCTACCTGACAATGTGGAAAATTGCCCAGGTATGTCCTGTACACAAAAAGCAGGACAAATCCAACCCGGCCAATTACGGCCCCAATCATCTCAAGCATCAGCAAAGAGATGGAAGGTGCCGTCAACAGTGCTATCAAGCGGCACTTACTCAGCAATAACCTGCTCAGTGACGCTCAGTTTGGGTTCCGCCATGGCCACTCAGCTCCTGACCTCATTACACCCATGGTCTAAATATGGACAAAAGAGCTGAACTTAGGAGGTGAGGTGAGATTGACTGCCCTTGACATCAAGGCAGAATTTGACTGTGTGTGGCATCAAGGAGCCCTAACAAAACTGGAGTCAATGAGAATCAGGTGGAAAACTCTCCGCTGGTTGGAGTCATACCTAGCATGAAGAAAGATGGTTGTGGTTGTTGGAGGTCAATCATCTTAGGCCCAGGACATCACTGCAGGAGTTCCCCAGGGTAGTGTCCTAGGCCCAACCATCTTCAGCTGCTTCATCAATGGCCCTCCATCATAAGGTCAGAAGTGGGGATGTTCACTGATGATTGCACAATATTCAGCACCATTCACAACTCCTCAGATACTGAAGTAGTCCATGTCCATATGAAGCAAGACCTGGACAACATTTAGGCTTGGGCTGATAAGTGGCAAGCTACATTCGTGCCACACAATTGCCAGACAGTGACCATCTCAAACAAGAGAAAATCTAACCATTTCCCCTTGACATTCAATGGCATTACCATCACTGAATCGCCCACTATCAACATCTTCAGGGTTGCCATTGACCAGAAACTCAGCTGGACCAGCCCTGTAAATACTGTGGCTACAAGAGCAGGTCAGAGGCTAGGAATCCTGTGGTGTGTACCATATACAAGATGCACTGCAGCAACTCACCAAGGCTCCTTCGACAGCACCTGCCAAACCCGCAACCTCTACCACCTAGAAGGACAAGGGCAGCAGATGCATGGGAACCCCACCAGTTGAAAGTTCCCCTCCAAGCCACACACCATCCTGACATGGAACTATATTGTCGTTGCTTCACTGTTGCTGGGTCAAAATCCTGGAACTCCCTAACAGCACTGTGGATGTACCTACACCACATGGACTGCAGTGGTTCAAGAAGGCAGCTTACCACCACCTTCTCAAGGGCAATAAATGCTGGTCTGGCCAACGACGTCCAAATCCCATGAGAGAATTTTTTTTAAATGCTGGACAAATTTCACCATTCAATTGTTTGCTTTGCAAAAAATGAAAATATTGCAACCTGTCTGTTAACTGAAGTTAATTGTGGGTCATGAACTTGCTGGATTTGCACTCTAATATGAATTAACCTTGCTGTTACTATTTAGTGCTTGTAATTCCAGTCATAAAAACACCGTTAATGGCATAATTTATAATCCTGAACTGACATTCAACCTTTGAGGCCCAGAATGGATCTAATAAAACTATGAATTCTCACTCCAGTGTGTAGTGAATTGTTCCGAGAGGTTTTTAAACTTTGCATCTTGCTTTGGCAATATTTATGTGCCAGTTTTGCCATTCACACAACTCTCAGTGTTTTGAAACCAATAATTTTCAGGATGCAAAACTGTTTTCACACTCCGATGAAAATGAGATTTGTTCCAGTCAATAATTTTGTGACACATTATCCAAGTTTTTGAGTGTAGCGTGCTTGGGAGGAACAGGTGTCTGTGGATCTCTGGTTCCCAAAGCTCTCTGTCACTGGGGTTTACCCTGTGTCATTGCTGGGTCTACTGGATAGAGATTGATCTGATTAGACAACAATTTCATTATTACTATACTGTGCAACTACCAGGACTAGATAGTCCATGAACGAGGATACCAGGAACGAAATGGACCTTGGTCTTTTTAACTAATAATTCGTATGTTCCTATGAAAGCAGTGCAATGATGTACCCACATGGTGTTTCACTGTTTGTGTTCATGATGGACAGGGCTGCTGGTTCTATACTTCATGGGTCAAGAATGTCTGAACGTACTGCATACCTAACCTGTCACTCACTCATTAACCTCTGAATGACCAATACAGCAAATCCCAAACACAACTGGGTTATAATGACCTCTTCTTCAACTTGTTCTTTTCAATTTTTTCCTACTTTTTAAAGTCTTTTTCTCTTTCTTAATCCACTGTTTTCTCTCCCTCTCTAATTCTTTCTGTCTTTAATTGACTAAAATCCACCCTATTTCCTTCTCTGTAGTTCACTCTGGTTCTTTCCCTATCCTTCTCATTAGTTAAGGAGAAAGGTCATTGCACCTGATGTCAGGAGGTCCCAGATGCTACGCTGGTATTGTTGTACCATTATCAATTTAATCGCATTTCCAGCAGTTTATACAGGATATTAGTGAGGCCAGACCTGGAGTACGATGTGTAGTCTTGTTCTCCTTACCTTAGGAAAGACATACTTGCCCTTAAGGGATTGTAATGAAGGTTCACTAGACTGGCTTCTGGGATCAGGGGATTGCCCTATGAGGAGAGATTGAGTAGACTAGGCTTTCCTTGCCTGGAGTTTAGAAGAATGAGAGGTGATCGAATTGAAACATATAAAATTCTTAAGGGGTTTGACAGGGTAGATGCTAAGAAAGTGTTTCCCCTGGCTGGGGAGTCTAGAATATGGGGTCATACGCTCAGAATAAGGGATTGGCCATTTCGGGCTGAGATGAGGAGACATTTCTTCACTCAAAACGTTGTGAATCTTTGGAATTTTCTACCCCAGAGAGTCGTGGATGCTCGGGCATTGAATACATTTAAATCAGAGGTCGATACATTTTTGGGTGCGTGAGGGAGTTAAGAGATATGGGGATAGTGCGGGAAGGTGGAGCTGAGGTAGAAGCGGCGCAGTGGTTAGCACCGCAGCCTCACAGCTCCAGCGACGCGGGTTCAGTTCTGGGTACTGCCTGTGCGGAGTTTGCAAGTTCTCTCTGTGACCGCGTGGGTTTCCACCGGGTGCTCTGGTTTCCTCCCACAGCCAAAGACTTGCGGGTTGATGGGTAAATTGGCCATTGTAAATTGCCCCTAGTGTAGGTAGGTGGTAGGAGAATGGTGGGGATGTGATGGGGAATATGGGGTTAATGTAGGATTGGCATAAATGGGTGTTTGTTGGTCGGCACAGACTCGGTGGGCCGAAGGGCCTTTTTCAGTGCTGTATCTCTAAATAAATAAATAAATAAATAAATAAAGATGAGCCCTGATCCTGTTGAATGGCGGAGCAGGCTCGAAGGGCCAAATGGCCTACTCCAGCTCCAATTTCTTGTGTTCTGTAATTGCGGCACAAATATATTGTGATCTGAAGGGTGAAGACAAAAGTCCAATTCATGTCACTTGCCATGAGCTGCACCATTGCATCAATTTCTGGCCTATTGTGACTGTAATTGCTGTTTTGCAGAGTTATAAATATAACCTGTCACCCAGCTTTTATGAACTCCAGTTAATTTGCTTTGATTCTTAAGAAAAGGCTTGCATTCATTCAGCAGCTTATCTCACCTTCCTTCACTGAACAAAAACACAACAGTTCCAAGCTGCAAACCATCTTGTACCATGTTTGTTTCTGCCACGGAGGTGGAGGAGGGGGCTGGGTTGTGCTTCTGCTGCACAATTTTTTTTTAGTGTGTCTGTAATCCAAATGGCATGAAAAACATTCCGTGCCAAACAATGCCCAGGTCTTTCGGAGGCATTCTGGTCTGTCTCCTATTGGTGACCATTTTGGGGAAAGCAGTGTTGTGAGTAAATTGCTGTCATAATCTGGAGCAGGCTAACAATAGAGCAGACCCTTTCTCTGCCCATATACAGACATGAGTTCCATTTGCCCTTAGGCTGTCTTTTTGATCCATTTTTCCTGGCTTGTTGCCATTTAAGGGATTTCCCCCCCCCCCCCACCCCCGTTCCTCAATGTGTGGATGCAATGATTAAATCTGCACAGAGTTCAGCTCTCACTAATTAAAGTTAAATTCTTATTTAAAAGCCTTGGGTATATGATGGTTTTGGTGTAACTGTTATTTTACCAGTACTGGGTCATTCTAAACAGGATTAGCTTGAGATGCTGGGCTGAATTTTCAGGTCATGTCGCTGCCTGGCATGACGGTTTCTTGACGTCGTTCCTGACGCTGTCCAGTTTCGCCAGGTCGGGTAGAGAGCAGCCCTGCGATCCTGCCTGAATCATTATGAAGGCCAATTGAGATGGTTAAAGAGCTCATTGAGAGCTCGTTAAAGGGCATTTTCTGAGGGCTGTGGCCCTCCTGCCATCGCGGGGGCATAACAGGAGAGGGCAAGGTTGCCAAACACAATTGGTGGGGTCAGGGGTTGGTGGCACCTGAGCACAAGGAAGGCAGCAGCTGGCAATGGCAGCACAACTCTCAGATTTTGGGCGCAGTGATAATGAGGGGCAACATCCTCTGCAGGAAGAGCAGAGCCCTGAGTATCTGGAGGGTAGAGGAGAGGGACGAGTGGCAGGAAGGACGTGGAGGCCATACCCTCAACACAGAATCTACCACTGAAGATGGAACTAGCTGGAGATAGCCGGGAACCCGTGCCAGAGGAGGCTGTGACTCTCCAGGCAGATGGTCACAAAGATTTGTGCACTCATTGCACCTCGCAGCACTGGTCACCATGCTCTGCCAGTAGTTGTCAATGTCACTGGAGATTTGAACTTCTTCGCTTCTGGCTCCTTCCAAAGATCTTCTTTGGCCTCCTTATCTCGAGAGACAATGGGTAAGCACCTGGAGGTGGTCAGTGGTGTGTGGAGCAGTGCCTGGAGTGGCTATAAAGGCCAATTCTAGAGTGACAGGCTCTTCCACAGGTGCTGCAGAGAAATTTGTTTGTCAGGGCTGTTACACAGTTGGCTCTTCCCTTGCGCCTCTGTCTTTTTTCCTGCCAACTGCTAAGTCTCTTCGACTCGCCACACTTTAGCCCCACCTTTATGGCTGCCCGCCAGCTCTGGCGAACGCTGGCAACTGACTCCCACGACTTGTGATCAGTGTCACAGGACTTCATGTCGCGTTTGCAGACGTCTTTAAAGTGGAGACATGGACGGCCGGTGGGTCTGATACCAGTGGCGAGCTCGCTGTACAATGTGTCTTTGGGGATCCTGCCATCTTCCATGCGGCTCACATGGCCAAGCCATCTCAAGCGCCGCTGACTCAGTAGTGTGTATAAGCTGGGGATGTTGGTCACCTCGAGGACTTCTGTGTTGGAGTTACGGTCCTGCCACCTGATGCCAAGTATTCTCCAGAGGCAGCGAAGATGGAATGAATTGAGACGTCGCTCTTGGCTAACATACGTTGTCCAGGCCTCGCTGCCATAGAGCAAGGTACTGAGGACACAGGCTTGATACACTCGGACTTTTGTGTTCCGTGTCAGTGCGCCATTTTCCCACACTCTCTTGGCCAGTCTGGACATAGCAGTGGAAGCCTTTCCCATGCGCTTGTTGATTTCTGCATCAAGAGACAGGTTACTGGTGATAGTTGAGCCTAGGTCGGTGAACTCTTGAACCACTTCCAGAGCGTGGTCGCCAATATTGATGGATGGAGCATTTCTGACGTCCTGCCCCATGATGTTCGTTTTCTTGAGGCTGATGGTTAGGCCAAATTCATTGCAGGCAGCCGCAAACCTGCCGATGAGACACTGTAGGCACTCTTCAGTGTGAGATGTTAAAGCAGCATCGTCAGCAAAGAGGAGTTCCCTGATGAGAACTTTCCGTACTTTGGACTTCGCTCTTAGACGGGCAAGGTTGAACAACCTGCCCCCTAATCTTGTGTGGAGGAAAATTCCTTCTTCAGAGGACTTGAACGCATGTGAAAGCAGTAGGGAGAAGAAAATCCCAAAAAGTGTGGGTGCGAGAACACAGCCCTGTTTCACGCCACTCAGGATAGGAAAGGGGTCTGATGAGTAGCCACCATGTTGAATTGTGCCTTTCATATTGTCATGGAATGAGGTGATGATACTTCGTCGCTTTGGTGGACATCCGATCTTTTCTAGTAGTCTGAAGAGACCACGTCTGCTGACGAGGTCAAAGGCTTTGGTGAGATCAATGAAAGCAATGTAGAGGGGCATCTGTTGTTCGCAGCATTTCTCCTGTATCTGACGAAGGGAGAACAGCATGTCAACGGTCGATCTCTCTGCACGAAAGCCACACTGTGTCTTAGGGTAGATCCTTCCAAGGTTCAGCTGCAGACTTTGGTGCGATCTCACAAATGGCTGCACGCCACTGTGTCTCGCAGGTCACTGATGTCCTATTTGCCAGAGCTGGACAGTACATTCAATTTCAGACAGGCGTGGTCTCACAGACACAGAGGGCAGTGGGGATGCTAGGATAGTTGTAACATTACTGGACTAGTAATCCAGAGGCCTGGACTAATACTCTAGAGATCCAAATTCAAATCCCACCACAGCCATTGGAGGAATTTAAATTCTATTAATTCATAAATCTGGAATAAAATGCTACTCTCAATAAAAATCATGAAACTACTGGATTGTCGTAAAAACCCATCTGATTCAGTGCCCTTGAGGGGAGGAAATCTGCTGTCCTTATCCAGTCAGGCCTACATGTGACTCAGTAACCTGCGGGACATGGTAGCCTCCGCGCTCGGCCACTTCTACACTGTGCTCCCCTTGTGGCCTTGGGGGACGTGGAGACAGCCTGCTCCCTAGTTTCTGCCTGCGGCTGAGATGTACATGGTGGTCATCGCCATTGTGGAGGTGCCCTCGGGGGGAATCTCCTGAGGCTGCTCATTGTGGGGATAGTCTCTGTCACTGGACTCTGCTGCTTAGGTTCTTCCTCCATCAGAGGGGCCAATGAGGCCAAAGATGATAATGGCGGCACCCTCATCCTCCTTGGTGACATCCTCAGGCCTTGGCTGGTGCTCTAGATAGCTGGAGGGAAGCACCAGCTGGGTCGCAAATGATATCCCTTCCAGACATCTCGGTGCCATGAGCGCCAGTGACCAGTCCAAGCTACATAGTATATCATGTCATGATGTTACTCTTTACAGATCTAAAGCATTATCTCGGCTAATTTATGGTTGAAGAGCAGTATTGGGTAACTGGCTGATCTAGAAGTGAATTTTGACCAGTGCTCACTGATCTACATTGGCTCTCGATCTGAAGACTCCTCGATTTTAAAAATTCTAATTCTTGTTTTCAAATCCCTCTACTGCCTTGCCCTTCCCTATCTCTGTAACCTTTTCCAGCCCTACGATCCTCCGAGATCTCCAATTCTGGCCTCTTGCTCATCCCCGATTTCCTTTACTCCACCATTGGCAGCCATGCCTTCATCTGCCTGGACCCTAAGCTCTGGAATTCTCTCTCTAAGCCTCTCTTCCACTTCACCCCTCTCTCCTCCTCTAAGTTGCTCCTTTAAACCTACTTCAGTGACCAAACTCGTCAGTCACTTGCCCTAATATTGCTTTAAGTAGCTTGTGTCTAATAACATTCCTGAAGCACCTTGGGATGATTTACTACGTCAAGTGCACTATATAAAGGTAAGTTGTTGCAGCTCTCAACTTTGTGTCGTCCATGTTGAAAATCAATCTTCCTAACGTCTGCTGTGTGGAGGCTCTTGCATTGAGGCAATGCCTGGTGTGTTACAGACTGGTTAAGACCCAGGTTCAATTTCCGCCTTATGCTATCTTAGGTCAGTAGGGGTGATGTTGCAGTTGGCTGCAGAGTTCCTGGGCATTTGAACTGGGTCTGGGATGGAAAGAGAAAGAAAAAGCCTTGATTCCCAGTCCTGGAGAATCCTGCTGAAGGGCATGTTGGCATGAAGACAGAATCGGGCTTGGTTGTGATGCCCCCTCACAGTCATATAGCCTACCGACACTTACTGTAGAGGCCGTACTTGAAGAATGGCCACTTGGATGAGGTACTGTACCCTAACAGGAATCATTACCTTCAGGAGAGAAGAGGACAAAGGACCTATCTCTCAGTCAGCCGTGGCTCAGTGGTAGAACTCCTCCCTTTGAGTCAGAACGTTGTGAGTTCAAGTCCCACTTAGAGACTTGAGCACATAACTTAGGCTGACAATGCACTGCAGTACTAAGGGAGAGCTACACTATCAGAGGGGCTGTTTCTCGGATGAGACGTTAAAACGAGTCCCCATCTACCTTCTTAGCTGAACTTCAAATTAGTGCCATGGGATCTTTTATGACATTCCTGCTGCTGCCCTGTACAATATTCATCCCTCAAGCAACACCTAAAGAAAGATTATCTGGCTGTTATCATATTGGTGTTTGTGAGACCTTCTTCTATACAAATTGGCTGTTGCATTTCTTGTATTACAACAGTGACTGCACTTCAAAAGTACTTGATTAGCTGTAAAACACTTTGGGGACTGCAGTTTTGGGCAGTCATATTCCTCTGGCTTGGCCGCAAAAAGAACTGCTCTTCCAGCAACTGAAGTGTCTATATTTTTGGATATTGTGTAAATTCTGTGGGAAGCTGATATTACAAGTTACTGTGAAATCTGTCCTATGGCTGACAGATTCTGAAGCCAAGAGTTGGCAAAAAAGCAAGAATTTTGTAAAAATGTAAGCCAGAACTGGAGTTTGCTCTTCTGAACTTCTTGGCATCCACAGTCTAAAAATAGACACTTGGCGGGGGGAACTCTTGAGAGTAGGGAATTTATTCACTGTACAAATGTGACTGCCATGTGCAAAGTGAAGGGATTTCAATCCAGACTACCTGTGATCACTACAAATAAGGGTCAAAACCCTCCAGAGGGCTGTGGAGGTTCCCCCACTGCTCAACTTCTTGAAGTTGACGGGCTCCAGTCCGTATGTTGAATCTACAAATCAAATCAGTCACAAAAACAGTCTTAGTCCCAGTAATGTGGACACCAAATCACTTATGAACCTGTATTAATGGAATCGACATTCATATTTTCTCACACAAACAAGTCAGCTGGAGGAAACTTAATGGAAAGTGTCAGGAATGGTTGTCAACTTAATAGTCTGGGAGGAGGGAAAGTGCGTGACCCAGCAAATTCCTATACTACCCAGCTGCGGTAGACTTCCTAGAGGTTTCATTATATGACCTCCCACTTCCAACTGCCCCTCCCAGTCAAACCAACCTTCATTCCCCATCTCCAATATTCTCAAAACTAATAAGTGAAAAAAACACAACTTCCGTTCATGTCCCAATGATTTTTCTCCCAAGCTAGTCCTCATTCCATGACAATATGAAAGGCACAATTCAACATGGTGGCTCCTCATCAGAGCCCTTTCCTATCCTGAGTGGTGTGAAACAGGGCTGTGTTCTCGCACCCACACTTTTTGGGATTTTCTTCTCCCTGCTGCTTTCACATGCGTTCAAATCCTCTGAAGAAGGAATTTTCCTCCACACAAGATCAGGGGGCAGGTTGTTCAACCTTGCCCGTCTAAGAGCGAAGTCCAAAGTACGGAAAGTCCTCATCAGGGAACTCCTCTTTGCTGACGATGCTGCTTTAACATCTCGCACTGAAGAGTGCCTGCAGAGTCTCATCGACAGGTTTGCGGCTGCCTGCAATGAATTTGGCCTAACCATCAGCCTCAAGAAAACGAACATCATGGGGCATGACGTCAGAAATGCTCCATCCATCAATATTGGCGACCACGCTCTGGAAGTGGTTCAAGAGTTCACCTACCTAGGCTCAACTATCACCAGTAACCTGTCTCTAGATGCAGAAATCAACAAGCGCATGGGTAAGGCTTCCACTGCTATGTCCAGACTGGCCAAGAGAGTGTGGGAAAATGGCGCACTGACACGGAACACAAAAGTCCGAGTGTATCAGGCCTGTGTCCTCAGTAACTTGCTCTATGGCAGCGAGGCCTGGACAACGTATGCCAGCCAAGAGCGACGTCTCAATTCATTCCATCTTCGCTGCCTTCGGAGAATACTTGGCATCAGGTGGCAGGACTATATCTCCAACACAGAAGTCCTTGAAGCGGCCAACACCCCCAGCTTATACACACTACTGAGTCAGCGGCGCTTGAGATGGCTTGGCCATGTGAGCCGCATGGAAGATGGCAGGATCCCCAAAGACACATTGTACAGCGAGCTCGCCACTGGTATCAGACCCACCGGCCGTCCATGTCTCCGCTATAAAGACGTCTGCAAACGCGACATGAAATCGTGTGACATTGATCACAAGTCGTGGGAGTCAGTTGCCAGCATTCGCCAGAGCTGGCGGGCAGCCATAAAGACAGGGCTAAATTGTGGCGAGTCGAAGAGACTTAGTAGTTGGCAGGAAAAAAGACAGAGGCGCAAGGGGAGAGCCAACTGTGCAACAGCCCCGACAAACAAATTTCTCTGCAGCACCTGTGGAAGAGTCTGTCACTCCAGAATTGGCCTTTATAGCCACTCCAGGCGCTGCTTCACAAACCACTGACCACCTCCAGGCGCGTATCCATTGTCTCTCGAGATAAGGAGGCCCAAAAGAAAGAAAGAAAGTCTCAGCATATTAGTGTTTAATTCCTGGTAACCCTAGCCCTTTCCCCTCTTGGTCACATGCTCCAGTGCATCTATCCTGATTGGTTTAAAGTTTAAGTTCTCCTCTATATGAGTTCGGGGTAAGTCTTAAATGAAGTGAATTTGATTTATGTTAACCCATTCCCAGACTGCCTAGATTAGATTAGATTAGAGATACAGCACTGAAACAGGCCCTTCAGCCCACCGAGTCTGTGCCGACCATCAACCACCCATTTATACTAATCCTACACTAATCCCATATTCCTACCTATACTAGTGACAATTTATAATGGCCAATTTACCTATCAACCTGCAAGTCTTTTGGCTTGTGGGAGGAAACCGGAGCGCCCGGCGAAAACCCACGCAGACACAGGGAGAACTTGCAAACTCCACACAGGCAGTACCCAGAATTGAACCCGGGTTGCTGGAGCTGTGAGGCTGCGGTGCTAACCACTGCGCCACCGTGCCGCCACAAGGACTGTGTGATGGTCATTCCCTCAGTATTACACTGGAGAGGCAGCCTGGATTTTATAGTCACTTAACCATTTTAACATTTATATTTTATGCATTTTTACATAAGTCAGGAGCTTGCAGAACAGCTTCCTCAAGTCATTCCCAAAAGGATACGACTACGAGCTAAATCTCACTGTTAGAAATAGTGCAACTTACCCTGATCTACTATCCCTCACCTAGTTGTAGAAGTTTGAGTGAGTGTTTTGAGAGAATTCATAGATGGGAAATCCTGAGCTTGCTGTCATAGAGCCATGGAGTCATTACAACACAGAAGGAGACCATTTGACCCATCGAGTCCATGTCAGCTCTTTGTAGAGCAATCCGGTCAGTTCTGTTCCCCTGCTCTATCTCAGTAACCTTGCAAGTTTATTTCCCTCAAGTGCCCATCAAATTTCCTTTTGAAATCATTCATCGTCTTCACATCCACCAGCCTTGTAGGCAGCGAGTTCCACATCATTACAATTCACTGCATAAAAGGTTCTTCCACACATTCCCCCTGAATCTCTTACCCAAAACTTTAATCTGTGTCTCCTAGTCCTTGTACCATCAGCTAATGTGAACAGCTTTTCTTTGTCTACCCTATTTAAACCTGTCATCATAATCTCTCCTCAATCTCCTTTGCTCCAAGGAACACAACCCCAGCTTCTCCAAACTAACCTTGCAGCTAAAATCCCTCATCGCTGGAACCATTCCAGTAAATCTCCTCTGCACTCTCTCAAGGACCCTGGCTCACATCCTTCCTAAAGTGTGATGACCAGAACTGGATGCAGTATTCTAGCTGTGGCCTAACCAGAGCTGTATAAAGGTTCAGTTGGACAAGACCATGTGTTGGGAGCATACCATGAAAATTTACTCAGTGTTCTTTTTTGTTTTCTATAAATGAATGTAATACACATTTGAACTGTTTCAGCTGGATATCCAGGAGTTTATGCTGTGGAAGTGCCATTTGTTGATACTGTTTATGGGACCTTGCTGCAAGGTTTTTCCTTACTCCTCCTTTGCACATGAGGGTGGATAATTTCAGGCATCCAGTGACTTCACTCATGAATGGTTCAGTTTAGAATAAATACAGAAGAGCCTATTTCGTGTTTAGTCTGTATAATCAGATTACTGAGATTATGATGGCAGTTTAAATTTTACTGATTTGCACAGAACAGGAGGGAGGGTCTGTAACAGACACTCCAAAGTGGCAGATAATGTGGGATTCATCTAAGGGAAAATTGTACAGATATTTGAGGAAATGGGTAACTGAGGGAGATTCATTATAAGTCGATCAGATGCGTTTATAAGGTTCTTTGACTTGCCATCAACTTGGCTGCAAACAATTTTTATTGAGTTTAACCAAGTCTTGACACACTCAATGTCTTCAACAATAGTCATACAAACACCACTATCCATTTTAGCTCTGGGTAAAGAATGCTGCCTTCAACCCTTTCGTTCTTGTCTCTCTCTTTACGAATTGTGAAGGAAAACTTTATAGGGCTCTAGTCATGCACAGCTCCCTTAAAAGGAGTTGTTTTTCAGTTTCCTAAATGATCTGATTATCATTGCCTTACTTGTTGGTGATAGACTACCCCCTTATCTGGGGAAACCACTGCCCCTTACTCAGCAGCCTTGCTAACATAAGTCCTGTCCTTGCCGACAAGCTATTTCTTGCCAAATGTCACCTATACCCTGAAGAATTCTGGGAATGAACAACTTGACCATTTTATTATTTCGAGCTACAGTACAAGCTATACGTGGAAAGAAAGCAAAATCTTAAACATATGAGATTGTACCAAATCCTAATCGTATATATAAGAATAAGTTGCAGAATCCTGTCTGCTCCTTGGCCGGGATTTAACGCAGAGGTGGTGGCCCCGCCCTCTGGCTGGAAAGGCAAGCCTGCCTCGGCCTGTCTTGGAAGCCACGACTATTTTACTGTCTTCAGGCAATTAACTGCTTACAGTAGTGGCTGACGCCCCTGTGAGGCAGGATGTCCTGCCTCCAAGAGCTGCCGGCCAATCAGAGGACTGCAGCAATCCCCAGTGCAGTGGCCATCGAGGAGGGCTGAAGTGCAGGTAAGTGGGGTCAGGAATCGCTGGAGGCTAATCAGGCAGGCCACGGCAAGGGGTGTGGGGGAGCCAATCACGAGGGCAGGGGATCTTCCAGCGGGGGTGGCACTTGCTGCTGGGTTGGCCCACCATAGGGCACAGAGTGCCCGATCAGGAGGGAGCTCCCACCGTGCCCACAGGGCAGCTGTGGGATTTACTAGGCAGCATCTGTAGGTGGCGAAACGCCCCATCTGCTGTTGGTAAAATACCAGAGGCTGCAGGAGAACAAAGAACAGTACAGCACAGGAACAGGCCATTCGGCCCTCCAAGCCTGCACCGATCTTGATGCCTGCCTAAACTAACACCTTCTGCACTTCCGGGGCCCATATCCCTCTATTCCCTTCCTATTCATATATTTGTCTAGATGTCTCTTAAACGTCGCTATCGTATCTGCTTCCACCACCTCCCCCGGCAGCAAGTTCCAGGCACTCACCACCCTCTGTGTAAAAAAACTTGCCTCGCACATCCCCTCTAAACTTTGCCCCTCGCACCTTAAACCTATGTCCCCTAGTAACTGACTCTTCCACCCTGGGAAAAAGCTTCTGACTATCCACTCTGTCCATGCCGCTCATAACTTTGTAAACCTCTATCATGTCGCCCCTCCACCTCCGTCGTTCCAGTGAAAACAATCCGAGTTTTTCCAACCTCTCCTCATAGCTAATGCCCTCCAGACCAGGCAACATCCTGGTAAACCTCCTCTGTACCCTCTCCAAAGCCTCCACGTCCTTCTGGTAGTGTGGCGACCAGAATTGCACGCAATATTCTAAGTGTGGCCTAACTAAGGTTAATTAATTAATTAGCCACTTAAGGGCCTCAATTTACCCAAAGATGGGCAGGTCGCCTGCCATCTCTCCCGCCGCTGCCAAAATATCTGCGGAGGCGGGTAGGCAAAGGGCATGGCACTCCCTGCCATCCCAACAATTTTACACCCCTCCCCCCGCCTCCCAGCCCACTCCTGGGGAGGGGATGGGGCATAAAATTCCGGCCCATGCTCCTTTGTGTCCAATCCATGTTCCGTGCTTCATTGTCTAGAATAATATTTTCTTGGAATATAGAGGAGAATGATATTTCCCTGTGATATAGGGAATGTTATTCCCTTGTATTGTACTTGAGAGTGATATTCACCTTCAATTTATGTTTATTGTGATTGAATCGTGTTACCATAGTATCCTGTTGACATAAGGACAAATGGGAAAATTGTCAAGAATGGTGCATGATATTGGTTGTTTGTGTTCTGAAGCAGTCACATGACAGTGGGTCCAGCCGGCTGCTCAGAAACTGTTGGAGATTGCTGGTTAGGATGTTCTCATTCCCCAGTATTCCGATGCGTGCTTCAGCCCAAAGGTTATGGAACCTTGGCGACTATCAGAAATGGGATTTCAGGTTAAAAAAAAAATAAAGGTGCGGGGTGGGGGGGGGGGGGGGGGCGGTGGTGGTGGGGGGGGGTTGGTGGGGAGCCTGGCCTTTAGGTTCAAACAGGTATTCAGAGAGGTCTATGATGATTACATGAGCCAGATCCTGTTTGCGAGATGGGAGGGGGGAATCTAGTGCACGTTATAGTTTTTGGCTTTGAGATCTGAGCATGGATCTGTCAGACAGTTTCACCACATGGACTGCAACGGTTCAAGAAGAAGGCTTACCGCCACCTTCTCGAGGGCAACTAGGGATGGGCAATAAATGCCGACCTTGCCAGCGACGCCCACAAACCGACTATGCATTATTTAAAAAAACCCAGCATTTTCCTGACCTAGCTGCAGCTGGCCCCGCCCTGTCTGCTTTTCCCACCTCCCACATTTTCCCTGACCTGCCTGCCTAACGGTTCCGGGGATCCTCCTTCGTATAGAGGGAGAGGCCCGACGCTGGTTTCTTCAGCCCAATGGCACTGGTTGAGTGACATCTTCTCCTTTGGAGGAAAAGGTGTGGCGGCCCCTCTACTTGCCTCATTTTAATTGCAGCCCAAGTACGATGGGCATTTCTTGTTTGGGGTAAGACCAGGTGCGTGCAACAGGTAAATGCAGGCGTGCATTTTTCACTGCTTCCCTGTGCATTGAGTGGAGGAACACTTGCAGGGTGAGGAAGGGATGTGGAGTTTCATGGTCCCTCGGGTCCACTCCAAGGAAGCAGTCCATGGTGGGTAGAGATGTGAATTATGTTTCTAACATTAAGTCCAATTTAGAGGGGAAGTAAAAATAACAGGTTGGAAAAACACAGAGGGAGAAAAATAGAGATGACTTCGAAACACAAATAATGTAAAAGAAAAGAAAGACTTGCATTTGCGTCGTGTTTTTCCACAACCTCAGGATGTCCCAAAATGCTTTTACAGCCTATAAAGTACTTTTGAAGTGTAGGCTCTGTTGTAATGTAGAATGGTTGAAGAACTCGGCCAATTGTGGATTAAAAAAAGGAAATCTTGTGGAAGATGAAGGGATGGCGGAGATGAATCAAGGACTTTATCTTGTTAGCACGGAAGAATGTGGTACTGAGAGTTAAAGGGTACAAGAGGAGGAACAGGAGGTGCTATGGAGGATATCGATTAATAAGGAAACACTACTGAACAATGGGGACAACCTTAAGTGGAAAAGGCTTTGGCATCTGACTGCAGAAAATGCAGAGAAAAAAATAGCCAGGCCTCCGACCACAATCTCTCAGTTGTCCTGGCATATGGAAATGGTGCCAGAGGACTGGAGGATGACTGTTCGAAAATAGAGAAGGGGTAAACCAGGGAAGGAGAGAGTAGCTAGCTAACATTGTTAGTGGGCGAGCTTTGAGTTCAGAATATGGGACAAAATTAATACTTGCGTAGAAACAACTCATGGGTCAATTGAGGAACGTCAACATAGGAATTGTAAATGGCAAGTTGTGCCTGACAACATTAATAAAGTTCTTAGGAGGAGGTGGAATGGGTTGTCACCATGTGGGGGTTGCTGGTGATAGCTCTTGCTGCCAAGGCAGTGCCCTTGATTAAAGTCTGAATTATGCCCTACTTGAACCTCCTATTTTTTGGTTTCAATAGCTGGATTCCTCTTTGCCAGATTTTAGCCAGTAACAATTCAACTAGTCATAAATACTTTAGGGCTTAGGCCCTGAGAAAGCTGATGTTAAAAATGGTGACCTAGGTTCTTTTTAAGAAATGCCGGATTACCCTCCGTTTTCTCCTCCCCACTCCCACAAGAGCAGAATCCCAATGGAGGATGTAAATAGAGCTCGGAGCCCACCAACATTATTAAAACAAAGTTAACCAAGGAGAATAGAATGGGATTACGCTGGCAGTGTGATCCCAATGCAAACCTCCCATGGAAGATAATCTAGCCCTAAGTCTTGCATGCCTTCTGAGTTTTATTGCTTTGTAAACCTACCAGCTGACCCATGTCCTGGTAGATGGATCTATGTGCCTGTATCTAGGTGTTAGGCTTGCCAAACATCCTTCTTCTCAGAGAAAAGCCCATTGGATCTGAGTTACCTGGGTCTCATCGACAATAATAGCAACTTGTATTTATACAGCATCTGAAACATAGTAAAATGTCACAAGGAGCTTCACAGGAGCATTACCAAACCAAATTTGACACTGAGCCACATAAGGAGCTATTAGGGCAGGTGACCAAAAGCTTGGTCAAAAAAGGAGTCGTAAAGGAAGAAAAAGAGGTGGCGAGATGGAGAGGTCGTGAAAGGTAATCCCAGAGCTTAGGTCTGTACGAATTTAATTGCTTTGTAAAACTTCATAATGAGTACAAATCTGTTCATGTGGCCTTCTTTCCTTTTTGATAGGTCTGAATCCAAAGTTTGGTCACCTCTGTCTAACGAGGAGGGGAAGCAACATCCGTATAAGATGAACTTGGCATCTGACCAACAGGTAAAGGCTGGTGACCTTCCACTGAATTCTCAGCCCCACAATCCCCAATGTATTGAATTACATCCTTTTAAGTTCAAAGGACACCTAAACCTTAATGTTTCCTCAAAAAATGCATAATTTCGGTGAAATATTCTCCTTCCCCTTCAAGCCCTTACTGAGCTTTGCTTAAAAAAAACACATGCGCAAGTTGCTTTTTACATAAAGTTAAAACTTGCGTATGTATGGAGGTACTTCCTGCAAACATTTCAAATAATTTCCAATTCGATTTCTGTAAGGCAGTGTGTGACTGAGATACGCAAAGCAGAAAGTCTCAGGTTTGGCCCTCAGTCTATGCTGAGTTTGCTGATTACAGCCAAATGACAGCTGACCTTCACACCCTGGGCCAAGGGAGGTCAAATGTCACACATAGGCTCCTGCCCTTGCTTGTTATATGGCGTTACCCCTGCTTGAAAGTGCGTATGTGTGTGTGCACATCAGTTGAGAACAGGATTGAGGTTGCTTGTGACCCCAGATGGTCAAACAGCCTGTCAATGCTCACTGTCTAGGTTCACGCCTGAACAATGGGCATGGCGCTCGAGGCCTGCTGTACTCAGCAACCTCCTGTAAATCTGATGTAATTGAGGTCAGAAATGAAATCCTCATTCTTGCTGTGTGCCTGATTCACTGGATGTGTATATATCGGGTGTAAAAAACAGAAATATTCAGACCTGGTCCAAGGAAGCAATTCTTAAAGGGAACTGAGGTATTTTTTGTTGTGACGACTAAAATTGCAAGAAGTATTCCACTCAGTAGTCCTCTCTGCTTGGAGATAGGAGAATGGGATGGCAATAGGAATACCAGGGTGATGTGGTTATCCTCACATGCTTCCCCGGCATTACCCACACAGCTTCTTTATGTACCCTGCTATCACCCGGCTCTACCTTTTCACCATCTCTCTTAAACCCACAGTTACTCTACGCTGTCAGATTCTTACCTGACATCAAGTAAAAGATGAGTCAGCGGCTCCTCCAAGTGTGCGTTATTTTCATCCATTTCTACAAGCTCCACTCCTTCATCACCAACTCCATACCTGTCACCTTGTTCACTCTGAACCAGATGTTCATGCTTTAGTGTTCTGTTCAACACAGAGCTGAGCTTCAAACGGCACATTCTATCTATTATGAAGACTGGTTATTTCCACTTCCACCCTTACCTCAGTCCCTCCATTGCTGAAACCCTTACCCCTGTTTTTGTCATCTCTACGTTCCATTTCTTCAATTTCCTTCTTGCCTCCCACCTTCCACCCTCCAACTGGTGTAAAACAAAATATAAGTCTCCAGTCCCATACTAGGTTCCCCCTCCCCATTCTCATTGGGCCTACATTGGCTTCTAGTTTCATCAACCCATTAAAATTTTTTTGGTGTGGGTTCCTGATTCGTGCCTGAGCTCTTTCTGTGGTGCCACTGACAGCCCTAATGTACCTCATCAAATTCGCCATTCTTCACGTGTGAGCTTAGACTCGGTATCAAGAGGCTATTTAATTGTGGGAAGTTTGCAGTTGAACTGGTGGTGTTTTTGGCCCAGCACTGATCAGCAGGGGTCACTAGATAGCAATCAGGAGCAGGAGCTCTGACTGCTTTCCTTTTTACTTCCCTACCTCCTTCATCCTGCATTGACCCCACACAAGCCCTAAGGCAGTTGTAGCCCCCACCCCCACACTGTTGTTTATATGTTGTTCCTTCTCTTATCAGAATGCAGAGTTATGTCCAATAACATATTATCACTCGATCTGCTTATGTACCAAAATCATCTTTCAGTGATCCCTATGTTGTATCATCACTTCTAAATCTCTGGAACCTGGAAATGTCTGGGATGCATCTCAAATAAATTGCTTCTATCATTTTCAATCTTTGTTGATCCTCTGCCCTAAGACACTATTCTGCAATTGCACCCACCCAGTCTGAGACATATACTTCTCCAGTTTCTTTGACACTGATAGCAGTCTTGGGGCTCTCCAGTATTCTAACTATATTAAAACTGGTCCTGTCTATATTTATGCTTTAACCCAAACTGACACTGCTTCATCAATTCTATTGGTTAGTTTTTGGAGATTATTCAAATTATCAGTAATAACATTGAAACATTGGTGAATCTCAGGTTGTGTACAGAATGCCTCTTAGCCTGACATCATGCAATCCAGTGAGATATTTATACTTACATCCAATGTTACATTAGAGAGTAGCGGAGGATGACTGCAGCCTTGTTTTCCCCACATTGTATATCAGTTGGGTAACTTGCTGTTTATGTAGGTGTGTCCTTGGAAAGATTTGAAGTTGTATTTCAGATCACCAAACAGTGATAGAGGAAGAGATATGTAGACATGTGAGAGTGAAATGCGAAAGTGACAGTGGGTGACTTTAATTTTCTTGGGGTAAAAAGTTAAGGGGTTTTTACAATGTGTCCCAGTCTATTTTCTACATCAGTCATTTTTACTTCAAGGAAGGAGGCAGCGTTAGACTTAGTTCCAGGAAATCAAGTTGGTTAAGGGAAGGGTGGGAACATCTAGAAAACAAATTACTGTCATATAATTAGCTTTGATATGTGAATTGAGGAGAGGGAGCAGTAAAAAATAAAGCAAATTTCAGCAAGATAAGGGAACTAGTCCACAAAAATGAGCAAATTTGGCAAATATGACAGTGTACAGACAATGGAAAACTTTCAAATGGGAGATGGTTAGAGTACAGATTCAACGTCTTTCTGCAAGAATTAAAGGGTGGGCAGCAAAAGCTGGAGTTGATTGGTTGAGTAAAGAAATAAACATGAGACAAAAACAGGCACATAATATATCTAGGGCAAATAATACACAGGAAATTCAAACTAAACAGAGAAAATAAAGAGTGGAGGCAAACAAGAGATGGTAAAGGCTTGTGATTGTATGACTAGTGGAGAACATAAAGGAAATGGTGCATTTTTTAAAGACAAAATAAAATTGTTCAAGGAAGTGTAGGGCTGATTAGCGATGACAGAGGAAATCTTTGCATGGTGAATGAAGGAATGGCAAAGATACTAATTAACGTGGCCTCAGTTTTTACAGTAGAATGGCAGTGAGAATGGAAAGGCACATGGGGAAGGTGGAGTGGGTAGAAAGGATAACTATAGGGAAGGAAGTAATACTGAAAAAATAACTGGTGGAATGCAAATTGGAAAAGACATGGGGCTCTGCTGTATGTGTATCCTGGAATACGCATGGTATAGGTCTGACCACAGTCTTTTAAACAGCCTTTGATAATGGACATTATGCTCAGACTGGAACATTGATGGTATAACATGTCTGTCCAAGAAGGAAGGGATAAACCAGGTAATCATAGACCAGCCAACCTGATATCGATATTGATTAAGCTTCTAGAAACCATAATGCAAAATAAAATTAACATTTAGCTAGAAACAGAAGAGCTGCCAGCATTGATTTATAAAAGGCAAGTTATTCAGAAGAATTTTAATAGGGTTCTTTGAGAAGATAATGAGTGTATTGATAAAGGAAATACAGTGGATATTGTGTATATGCATTTTTAAAAGGTGTTTCAGAAGGTGGTATTGAGGAGGCTTGTTGATCAGTTGAAAGTGGTGTTAAAGGAAGTGCGAGAGGAAAGACAGAGAGCAGTTTAGTGTTTTCTCTTTTTAAAAAAAGTCCACTTCTTGTATCGAGGGACCACAATATCCAAGTTTCAGAAGATTCAAAAGTAGATGGTGCAGGTAAAGAGCATTAGCAGCAAATTCAGGAGGAGATATACAGTTCGTTAGATTGAGCAGAGGGCTGTCAGATGAAATTTAATGTGGAGAAATCTGGGCTGATATTGTTTTCAAGGAAGAATAAGAGAAAATATACACTGAATGGCAAAACTTTAAAAGGAGTAAAGTCTGATGGGGTTCAGATACACAAATCTTTAAAAGTGGGAGGATATGTTGATTAAGCAATTTAAATAAAAATAGTGCAGTGGATTTATCAGTAGGGGTAAAGACTATAAATAAGGGGTTAAGAGGTAATGCTGAGCCTATACAGAGCATTGGTTAGGCTGCAGTTTCTTTAGGAAGGATGTCAAGGCCCCTAGAAGGGTACAGAAGAAATCTAGTAGGTTGATACCAGAGATAAGGGACTTTCATAATGAGGGAAGACCAGAGAGGCTGCGGATCTTTTTACTAGACCTGAATAGGTTCGGAGGAGATTTGATAGATTGTTTTAAATTGAACGGTTTGGTTAGATAAATAGAGAAGAACTATTTCTGATGGTAACTAAAAATGGCAAAAATTTAAGATCATCAACGGAAGAATAAGGGCAGGGATAAGTGAGAATTTATTTAATGTATGGAATGCCTTGCTGAAAGCAATGTTGGAGACAGAGTTAGAACAGCTTTTAAAGGGAAAGTGGATAAACATTTCAAAAGATCATTGGCAGGTATACAGGCAAAGAACTGAATGGAAAGTGCTTTCAGAGAGCTAGCATAGGGATGATGGGATGAATAGCCTCCTGTGCTGTAAAGAACTATGATATGAGATGAGAAATCTTTTATTCAGTGTGGTGGTGGCGAGGGAGAGCTGGGTGATGTCACGATGTGTGGAACTTAACCTCATGTTCACAGGAATTTTTCTGTAGAATTACATGTAATGTACATCACAGAAACATTCAGCCCAACAACGCAGTGTTGAAGTTTGTGCTCCACATGAACCTTCTCCCAAACTACTTCATCTTACCCTATCAGCATATCTTATTCCCTTCTCCCTCATGTGCTTATCCAGCTTCCCCTTAAATGCATCTATGCTATTCACTTCAACTACTCCATGTGCTGTTAAGTTCCGCATTCTAATCATTCTCTGGGTAAAGAATATAGAGTATATTGAATAGATGCTTATCATGGAGAGATTCTTGCAGTAAGTGGTTTGCACCTAATTGTTTGTTTTAATGGGATCAAGGTCAGAATTGGGTTGTATTGAAATGGTCTTGTCTTGGAAACGTGATGAATATGTTAAGCTATGGAGAGAGCACTTGGACAGGTATGAACTGGTCAAAGCATGTCAGCATGGATTTGTGAAGAGTAGGTCACACATCACTAATCGAGTCGAATGTTGTGTTCACCATTAGGGTGGATGAGGGATTGTCCGTGGATGTGATCTATATGGATTTCCAGAAAAGCTTATTAGCAAAAATAGATGTACACAGAATTGGAGATAACCCCATGATAGAGGTTGGTTTTTGGTTGGTAGTTAAGAGACAGAGAGTAGAGATAAAGTAAATGCACTTTGATTAATGTGACATGACAAGTGGTGTTCTCAAGGGATCTGTACTGGGGCTTCAACTTTTTACCATGTTTATCAATGACCTGGATGAAAGAATAGAGAGTTATATATCAACCCTTGCAGATGACATTAAGTTAGGAGGCACAGTGAGTTATGTAGATGGGGTCAAGAAGTTCCAAACTGGAAAACTATGAGGTCATCTACTTTGGATCTGAGAAAGACAAATTGGAATATTTTCTTAATGGTGAGAGAATAGAAACTGAGGAGGAACAATGGAATTTGGCTGTCTAGGAACACGGATCACAAAGCCAGTGCACTAGTCCAAAAAGAAATCAAAAACATTTTTGGAATTTTGGGTCATGAGGGCTGGAATGTAAAAGTGAGGAAATGGTACTTTTGTTGTAAAGAGCCTTGGTCAGACGCCATCTGGATTACTAAAGCATTTACACTTGTAGGGGATTCCTGAAAAAGGGGGCACAATCTTAAAATTAGAGCTAAGCCATTCAGGAATGAAACCAGAAAGCATATTTCCACACAAAGTATAGTGCTAATCTAGAACACTAGTTGTGAATGCTCTGTCAATTTTCTAGACTGTGATAGATTTTTCCACAATTCGTCCAAGTCTGGCTAGTCACTGGTATGTGCCGTGACTTGCTGTTTATAAGATGTTACTGTTAGATAATGGAACATCATTGTAAGCGTGTGACTGCCCTTTTGAGGTAGCAGTGTTTTTTTTTTAACCCCTGAGGTCACTGACAGGACAGATGATGAAATGATAGGCAAGAGCATGTAATAGCTAATAATAGAATTAAAGAATGAAAAACGTGCATTTATGTAGCACCTTATCGCATCCTCAGGAAGTCCCAAAGCACTTTACAACTAATTGATCGGTCGACCCTTCGATCAGATAATGTCCAGGAGCACCCATTCTGTGAATAACCTCCTTTTACGTGAGTGTGGTTGTAATGTAGGAAATGCACAGCAAGCTCCTACAAGTAACATTGAGGTAAATGATGAGTCAATCTGTTTAGAGTGTGTTAAGTATGTGTTACGACCAGGTGAGAAAGGGATCTAGGTATTCCCTCTCAGCCTTTGCCTGGTTTGACCGTAACAGGGCTTAATTTGTAAAAACACCATGTTTTTAGCTCCCCCTCAGTGAATCCTTGTTCACTGCTCTCCAATTGTAAGGCAAAGAAATCAACCAGACTGGTTTTCTTAGATTTAAACAAGAATGGTGTAAGTTTATTAACCTTAAACTCTAATTCGGTTAACGACTACGACCACGCTGGCATGCATACGCGATAAAAACACACACAGATAGAGACAGAAAAGTAGAAAGAATAAAGGGGGAAAATTTGAGGCAATAGCTGGGATTTATTTACGGTCCTTTGAGTTCGATGTAGAGTCTTTGATTGCCAGTACGTCTTGCCATTTCATTGGGGCCCAGTGCATGTTCTAAAACTTGATTCGATGTAGGAGTCTTTTCTCTCTTGAGGTTTACGTGACTTCATTGGATCCAGAGATATGTGAGAGAGAGAGAGAGAGCGCTAGCCAGGAGAGAGGCTGGCTTCTTTCGAGTTCAGTTGCAATCTGACCCAAACTGTGCTGTGAGCAGTTCAAACAAAAACCTGGGCCAGCAGGTTAGTCAGGTGACTAGCTATTTTAACAAACTCCTGCATTTGTGGATTCTCCATCTTGGTAGACACCCTGGAATGCTGGCTTTCTTACACATTCAGTGTCTGGTGATCAAAATCCATTTGGGGTAATTGGATCAGGGAGCTGTTTTATTGTCTCTTAGTATGCAAATGTTTTCCAGCCACTGCTGATCTCTTTAAACAAGTCATCTCTTCCTTCCAGCAACAGTTTAAAATTAATGTTCATATGACGAAATTAATATCCCTGACTCGTGGCAAGTGTGGTCTGCATGACATATGGGATAAATATTGGCCGGGACACCCATAGATCTCGGCTGCTCTTCTTTGAAGAGTGCCATATGGTTCTGTATGTCCACCTGAACATGCAGACAGGGTCTCGGTTTAAAGCCCCATCTTGTAGAATGGCACCTGTGACAGTGCAGCACTCCGTCAGTCCGCCCTCCTTGGGCCCTGAAGTTTTCAACTCCAAGTTGCCAGATAATCGCAATCTGTGCTGAGATATTTCTGGCACTGAAGGATTTGAGTTGCTTCTGGGACTAAAGATGGGAGTGGATGTTGCTGAGAGTGACAGCATAACATGTGGCATGTTTCTTATATTTATCTATTATCAGTCAGGTATTCAGTGCATCAGCTTCCTGCTGCATCCCTCACTTCACCCGACTGCTCACCCCCTGTTCCAGAGCTCTGTACCTCCCCCGCTTCCCCCAGCCCTTGTCCCAGACTGCCTGTGAGGAACACCATGGGTGATCAGCTGGTTGGGTGTGTGCAAGTTTGAAAATGTTTTAAAAATCCTGTTTTATCTGTGCTGCCAGTGTTATTAAGGTTCAGAATCATCTGGAGACAGTGTTGAGCTTCATCTCACGGCAGTCGGTTGTTTGGTTGTGTTTGGAAGCTCTGTTTCCTTGGAAACGTGATAGGATTGCAGATGGGTGTGACCTGGGTTCGTCAGTTCAAAGGCGAATGAGACATCAACTGTGAGATTGTCGATTTAAAAAAACGTGAAGACCGGGCTTGATATTAACAGCTGCCAAGCTGCAGCAGATAAACCACCTCTTCAAGGGTACATCTGTTTCCAGGACCATTCCTCTTGTCCCCGATTATGGACTTTTAAAATGACCCTTTCTATTACGCAGACATTGCAGAGATTTGGGAATCAGCCCAGCCTCCCTCCTTCTCTGGAAATTGCTGACAGTGCCAATGCTTCCTGATAGTGTTTATCTCCGCCCCTTTGAGAATAAAGGAAGGCTGGAGCTGGGATATGTTCCCAGTATATATTGGGTGGAAAGCTGGAGAGGAGAGGTGTACCAGAGCTTCTGGGTGATGCTAAACAAGAGGCTGTATTGAAACCGGGGCATAATCAGAAAAAGGTGCGATCCTGAATTATCAGACAGAAACAAATTCAAAGTTATGCCTCAGTTGTAAAGAATTTGGGATAGATTTGACATTCTATTTGTTCCTGTGCTGGTCTAATATTCAAAACTGTGAGTGCTAATGGGGAAAAATTGCATTAAAGGGGATGACAGTGAGAATTAAAGATTATTCTCCTGGACACTGCTGCAAGCAACCAGGGAGAAAAAAAATAGTCATACAGTACAGAAACAGGCCCTTCAGCCCATCGTGTCTGTGCCGGCCATCAAGTACCTACCTGTTCTAATCCCATTTTCCAGCTCTTGGCCCATAGCCTTGTATGCTATGGCATTTCAAGTGCTCATCTAAATACTTCTTAAATGTTGTGAGGGTTCCTGCCTCTACCGTCTCTTCAGACAGTGTGTTCCAGATTCCAACCAGCCTCTGGGTGACAAAATTTTTCCTCAAATCCCCTCTAAACCTCCTGCCCCTTACCTTAAATCTATGCCCCCTGGTTATTGATCCCTCCGCTATGGGAAAAAGTTTCTTCCTATCTAATCTATCAATGCCCCTCATAATTTTGTACACCTCAATCATGTCCCCCCTCAGCCTTCTCTGCTCTAAGGAAAACAACCCTAGCCTATCCAGTCTCTCTTCATAACTGAAATGCTCCAGCCCAGGCAACATCCTGGTGAATCTCCTCTGCACCCTCTCCAGTGCAATCACATCCTTCCTATAGTGTGGTGCCCAGAACTGTACACAGTACTCCAGCTGTGGCCTAACTAGCGTTTTATACAGCTCCATCATAACTCCCTGCTCTTCTATTCTATGCCTCGGCTAATAAAGGCAAGTATCCCATATGCCTTCCTAACCTTATCTACCTGTTCTGCTGCCTTCAGTGATCTATGGACAAGTACACCAAGGTCCCTCTGACCCTCTGTACTTCCTAGTGTCCCACCATCCATTGTATATTCCCTTGCCTTGTTAGTCCTCCCAAAATGCATCACCTCACACTTCTCAGGATTAAATTCTATTTGCCACTGCACCGCCCATCTTAACAGCCCATCTATATCGTCCTGTAATCTAAGGCTTTCTTCCTCACTATTGACAACTCCATCAGTTTTCGTGTCATCTGTGAACTTACTGATCATACCTCCTATATTCACGTCTAAATCGTTAATGTACACTACAAACAACAAGGGTCCCAGCACCGATCCCTGCGGTACACCGGCTTCCAATCGCAAAAACAACCCTCAACCATCACCCTCTGCCTCCTGCCACTAAGCCAATTTTGGATCCAATTTGCCAAATTGCCCTGGATCCCATGGGCTCTTACCTTTTTAAACAATCTCCCATATGGGACCTTATCAAAAGCCTTACTGAAGTCCATGTAGACTACATCAGCTGCTTTACCCTCACCTACACATCTAGTCACCTCCTCGAAAAATTCAATCAAGTTGGTTAGACACGATCTCCCCCCGACAAAGCCATGCTGACTATCCCAGATTAACCCCTGCCTCTCCAAGTGGAGATTAATCCTGTCCCTCAGAACTTTTTCCAATATTTTCCCAACCACTGAAACTCACCGGCCTGTAATTACCTGATTTATCCCTGCTACCCTTTTTGAATAATGGTACCACATTCGCAGTCCTCCAGTCCTCTGGTACCTCTCCTGTGGCCAGAGAAGATTTGGAAATTTGTGTCAAAATGCATTGTTTTTTAAAAAAAAAAAGTATGTTTTTTAAATTTTCTTTGGACACAAAGAACATTACAGCACAGGAACAGGCCATTCGGCCCTCCAAGCCTGCGCCAATCTTGATGCCTGCCTTTATTTATTTAAAATATATTGCAGATAAAGAGGAAAGGTTGTTTGACTGGATGAGGTAGGGGATCATGTGATGAAAACTCCAGGAATATGCCCAACCAGAGATGGTAATCCTGTGCTTAAATTCAAATCCCTCGCACTGATGGGCCAGTAACTCAGGTTACCAGCATTTTCTTAGTCCAGTTTCTGCCAGGGATGGGCCTGGGAGTGAGATCATAGCTTGATTTCTGAAATTCGATTTAGTGCTGATAACCCTTAAAAACCTCAATGCAGACAGTCTCCACATTAGTGCATGGAACAAATTCAGATTTATTTTAAATGTCAGCCCTTTGCTGTCTCTAAACTATTCAGACATCCCACTCAAAAACTGGGCTGTCAGATACAAAACTGATGGTGGCAATCCATCTAGTCACACTTTCAAACCAGGCCTTCATTAGACTCTTGTCTAATCATACTCAAAAATATAGGTATCAATACTAATCATTAAATTATAAATGATACATTTTAATGAGGTTATAATTATCAGGAAGGATTAAACAGGCTGGGACTTTGCTCGAGAAAAGAGAAGGCTGAGAGATGACCTGATAGAGGTCTTTCATATTTATTTTATTTTTATTTATTTAGAAATACAGCACTGAAACAGGCCCTTCGGCCCACCGAGTCTGTGCCGACCAACGACCACCCATTTATGCTAACCCTGCAGTGATCCCATATTCCCTACCACCTACCTACACGAGAGGCAATTTACAATGGCCAATTTACCTATCAACCTGCAAGTCTTTGGCTGTGGGAGGAAACCGGAGCACCCGGCGGAAACCCACGCAGTCACAGGGAGAACTTGCAAACTCTGCACAGGCAGTGCCTAGAATCGAACCCAGGTCCCTAGAGCTGTGAGGCTGTAGTGCTAACCTCTGCGCCACTGTGCCGCCCTAAATTATAAAGTGTTTGATAGGATCGATATAGAAAGGATGTTTGTGCCTCTGGGGGAGGCCAGAACTATCAACCACAAATACAATAATTCCAATCGGGAATTCAGGAGAAACGTCTTTACCTAGACAGTGGTGAGAATGTGGAAGTCACTACCACAGGGAGTCATTGAGGCAAATATAATTGATACATTTAACGAAAAGCTAGACAAGTACCTGAGGGAGAATGGAATAGAAGGATGTGTTGATGAAGAGGGTGGGAGGAGGCTCATGTGCAGCATAAACACCAGCATAGACCAGTCGGGCCGAATGGCCTGTTTCTGTGCTGTAGATTCGATGTAAATTGGTTCAATGTTTCTCCACAAGTGAGTATTGGAAACAGTGGACAGTATCTCTGTGATTTTGGAATCCCACTCACTGTGGATAGGCTACCACCCCATAGGTATGGAGTCTGAAACTCCACCCCAATAAGTCAGACTTAAATTTTATTAAATAGGATCCCAAGATTTTTACTGAAATTCTGCCCAGTTTCCTTTGTAAGTAATATATCATTGTAATTCTGTGTAATCAGAATGACCTGGTAATGGGTTCAGTTTTAAAACTTATACTTGGGTCTAATACTTAGCATGAGAGTCTCATCCCTGGCCTCTGCTACACTGAGTTTCTTCAGCTTTCCCAGATTGGGGAAGGCAATGGGATTGGATCCCGGGCTCCACCTAGTGTCCGCTGATGAGAAGTGCAGACAGGACTGGGCATGCCAGTGATGGCCCCCATAGTTGAATGGTCCATTCTTGTTTCAAATTTCCATTGCTACTTTTTTTTTTAAAAAAGAGAAGCTTAATTTTATGATGGCTGTTTTTAAAACTTTCATAATTCACAAAAGTTCATTTTTGCTTCACTGAGAGAAATTATCATTGTCAGAGTCACAGCTTCTACACATTTCAATCTATTATTTCAGGCCACACATGGAAGGAATCAGCTGCATTTTATTTGAAGAGGGGAGAAAGAGGCACTAAAATAATTAACTGTTTCACAAATTGTCACTTTTAGTAGATGCTGAGAGGCTGTCTGCCCTGGATGGAGAGTCTAGGATTAGGGGGCGCAGTCTCAAGATAAGGGGTTTAGAACTGAGGTAGAGAAAACATTTTTTCAGTCCGAGGTTTGTGAATCTATAGAATTCCCTACCCCGCGGGCTATGGATGCTCAATTGAAGAGTAAATTCAAGACTGAGATTGATCGAGTTTTGGGCACTAAGAGAATCAAGGAATTTGGGGTTCGGGCAGGAAAATGGAGTTGATGTGAAAGGTCAGCCAATATCTAATTGAATGGCAGAGCACGCTCCAGGGCTATGCAGCCTTCTCCTGCTTCCATTTCTTATATCAATGCAGTTGCACACTTGCAATGTCCTATCACAAAGGCCACTCCTGAGGCCCAGTGACTCTGAAACAAGAAGCACACTGTTGTCACAAAGTTTAGAATCAACGGCTGGTTGAGGGGACTTGTCTTTTGGTCCTGGCCAAGGCAGGGTGTCCTGGAGAAAGGCTAGAACTGCTACACAAGTGGTCACAAACCTAAAAGGGGCCTGTGGCCTCATTGATCAGATAGTGGCTGTCAGAAAAGTCATCTGCTAATAGTCACAACAGTTCCACTCCTTTGTCTGTTGTGTATGAATGATGCTGACCCTCTCTGTGCAGGTGAGATGAAAGCATCCCTTTCTCGCTGTGCTTTGGCCTGGGAATGATGGTGTTGAGCTGCACCGGAGCACAATCTGGTTTAAAGACCCTGCCACAACCTGCTGGCTCTTCAGTCCAGTCACGGACGTATTGTGCTTGTACGTCACTTCACACAAAAACAGCAACTGCTTGTGCAGAGATCGTGACCACCTAAGTTGTTCTGTATTGTTTCAAAGACTGTAAACAATGGTTTGTTATTGGTTTATACAGTAGCTCGGAACACACAGTATTGTACAGCCTACAGGAGCGTAGTGATTATGCTACTGGACTCGTACCATAGAACCATAGAAAAATTACAGCATGGGAGAAGGCCATTCAGCCCATCGTGTGTGCGCCAGCCGAAAAATCTAGCCGCCCAATCTAATCCCACCTTCCAGCACCTGGTCTGTAGCTTTGCAGGTTACAGCACTTCAGGTGCAGGTCCAGGTAGCTTTTAAATGAGTTGAGGGTTTCTGCCTCCACCACCATTCCTGGCAGTGAATTCCAGACACCCACCACCCTCTGGGTGAAAAAGTTTTTCCTCATGTCTCCTCTAATCCTTCCACCAATCACCTTAAATCTGTGCCCCCTGGTAATTGACCTCTCTGCTAGTGGAAACAGGTCCTTCCTGTCTACTCTATCTAGGCTTCTCATCATTTTTTGCACCTCGATTAAGTCACCCCATCAGCCTCCTCTGTTCTAAGGAAAACAACCCTAGCCTTTCCAATTTTTCCTCATAGCTGCAACTTTCAAGCCCTGGCAACATTCTTGTAAATCTCCTCTGTACTCTCTCCAGAGCAATTATGTCCATTCTGTAATGTGGTAACCAGAATTGCACACAATACTCCAACTGTGGCCTCACCAGCATTTTATACAGTTCCAGCATCACATCCCTGCTTTTGTATTCTATCCCTCAGCCAATAAAGGAAAGCATTCCATACGCCTTCTTCACCACTCTATCTACCTGTCCTGCCACCTTCAGAGACCTGTGGACATGCACTCCAAGGTCACTCACTTCTTCTACCCCTCTCAATATCCTCCCGTTTCTTGTGTATTCCCTCACTTTATTTGCCCTCCCCAAATGCATTACCTCTCACTTCTCTGGATTGAATTCCATTTGCCACTTCTCTGCCCACTCAACCAAATCATTGATATCATTCTGGAGTCTACAGCTATCCTCTTCACTATCGACTACAAATCCAGGGACCTGGGATAATAATCATAGGAAATGTGCACTCAAATCCCACAATGGAGCTTTTGGAATTTAAATTTGATTTCAAAAAATATCTGGAAATAAAAATCTAGCTTTAGTGGAAGTAACCATGAAATTGTCAAATCATCATTAAAAACCCCATGAACTCACTAATTCCCTTTAAGGAAAGAAAACTGCCGTCTGGGCCAAATGTGACTCCAGTCCCGTATCAACATGTTGACACGTTTAACAGCCCTCTGAAGTGATCTATCAAGCCACTCAGTTGTATCAAGCAACTACCAGTGATTCAAGAAGGTGGTTCACCTCCAGCATCTCAGGGAGACGAGGACAAATACTGGCCTTGCCAGCGATGCCCATGTCCCGAGATTTATTTTATGAATGCAGGTTCGATTTCCAATCTATGGTCATTTCTGTTTATTTCACTGTTCATCGTGGGTGGCACAGTGGCGCAGTGGTTAGCACCGCAGCCTCACAGCTCCAGCGACCCGGGTTCAATTCTGGGTACTGCCTGTGTGAAGTTTGCAAGTTCTCCCTGTATCTGCGTGGGTTTCCTCTGGGTGCTCCGGTTTCATCCCACAGCCACAGACTTGCAGGTTGATAGGTAAATTGGCCATTATAAATTGCCCCTAGTATAGGTAGGTGGTAGGGGAATATAGGAACATGTGAGGATATGGGATTAGTGTAGGATTAGTATAAATGGGTGGTTGATGGTCGGCACAGACTCGTTGGGCCGAAGGGCCTGTTTCAGTGCTGTTTCTGTAAATCTAAAAAAAAAATCTAAATCTAATCCACTCCTCAGTAACCTGCCACAAAATGTTCTGCGATGATGCTGGGGCTGGAGAAAGGAACGACTGACTCCATTCCACCACTCCATTCACTGTCGACCCTCACGGTCTAGGAGAATTTGCACTTGGGTAAGGTACTGGAGGGCAGCTGGTGCCTGTGACAGTGTCCCCCAGCACCAGTTGGCACCTTTAATAGTGGGGAGGAGGATCGGAAATCATAGGATTATTCTTGGCGTAATGCTGCATCGCTGTTTGCTGTCCGTTCTCTGCCACATCACTTACAACAGTTCCCGAGCCTTAAATATTCACACAAGAACCCTGAGCTGTAGTACAGTTTGCTGCTGGGCCACTTTAAAGTCAAGACTAGTAATTCTGTTTTAGTGAGTGTTTTGGTTCTATTCATGCAAGTACACAGGATCTGATGATCTAACTAATGGTAATTCCTGTACACTGTTCTCTTTTTCTCTCTTTCTTTTTCTCTTTCTCTCTCGAGGACAGTGATTAACTTTAGGTAGTTGACACAGTCACGGGTATGTGACTATACTCCCCCCTTTTCCTCTGGCCTCTTCTGCTTGAGCACCTTCTTTGACCTCTCTCGCTTTCAAATGCTTGTTCTCTACTCCAAAACCCCAGTATGGATTTCCTATTGAGGTACTCTCCCTTCTTTCCTCCCCCAGCCTCTGTACTGAGCTACTCCCCATACCGTAACTGTGACTCCCCCAACTCTGCTTCCTTTGTCCCTGTCCTCTTATTTCACTGTCCTCCATATATATGCTCTCCTACCCATATCCCCTGTCACCACAGACCTTGTCATCTCCCATGGCCTCTCTATTTCCATGGCAACGATTGCTGGCAAGTGCTATCTCCAACCATCCACGTCGCCCACTCTCTCCCGACCCCACTTCCTTCTGTGTTCATCCTTGGTAAAACCTCCTCCCAAGCCACTTATGATTCCCCTTTCGATCGTCCATCCACAATATTTCTACAGCTGTTGATTTGCTTTACTACTTTGTCCCAGCAAAATCTTTACTCTCTCCACACCCTCCCCCCAGCCGTCTCTCAGTAGTCTCTCAGTATAGCGCCTATCTTCACACCTAGTCCAAAAGGTGCTAATGGGAACATATCCAGCACTAAATCGGTACAGCAATCCATCACCAGGTCTGGCATGCAGCCCAATTGGACGTTACTTCCTCTCTGCCAAATTTAATCATAAATTCAGTATTATCTTGGACCCCACCCCCACTCCCCCATACCCCTCCCCCTCCCCTCCACCCTAACCCCCAACCCCACCAACTTCTTTTCTCCTCAACTGAAAGTCTCCTTAAACCCTGCTCCCCTACCCGTTCAATCCTCACCTCCAACAGTATTTGCATGGAGCTCATATCATTAAGGTTGAGAGCTTCTGTTTAGCTGCCTCTGCTACAAACCTCCTCCCCTTTCACACCAAGCCAAACCTCTCCCTATCCTAGCCCTAAACCCACGTCTTCTGTTAGTTTCTCCCCCAGCTCACCCTGTGTCCTCTCCGAGCTCATCTTGTCCATGTGACCCACTGCTGACCACCCTATTTCCCTTTCTGGCCTACTTCCTAGTTGACATTTTAAATGGTTCCATCTCCTCAGGTACTGTTCCCCTCCCTTTCAATACCACTGTTATCACCCCCCAATCCTCAGAAAAGCCAACATTGATCCCTCTGTCCTTGCAACTACCATCCCATCGCTAATTTTCTTTTCTTCTTTAAATCCCTCGAATGTGTTGTTACCTCCCACATCTGTGCCTATCTTTCCCTCAACTCTCTGATTGAATCCCTCCACCCTGCCACAGCACTGAAACAGCTCTAACCAAAGTCACAAATGACAACCTTGACCTTTTCTGCAGCCTTTGACAGGGTCAACCACACCTTCCTCCTCCAATGTCCGTCTTCCATTGCTTCGTTCAGTGCCTCTTGCTTGGTTCAACACTTAGCTCTCCGAGTGTACCCAGAGCATCTCCGCAGTGGCTTCTCTTCATGCCTCTGCACTGTTGCCTCCAGGCTCTTGCCCCCCTCCTCCTCCGCCGCCTCCTCGTCTACATCTGCCTCTTTTGAGGTCATGATCTGCAGACATGTAAGCTTCCACTTCCACTGATGACATCCAACTTGACCTATCCAGCACTTCTCTTAACCCCTCCACTGACTTTGTGTTGTCAGCCTAAAACATTCAGCTAAACATTGGTAAGACCAAAGCCATCATCTTTGGCCTGACTATAAACTCATGGCTGTTGTTTCAGTTTCCCCTCCTTGGCCATTGGTCTCTGGCTGAACCAGACTGTTCATGACCTGAGCTGACTGTCCACCCCAGCACAAAGACCACCTACTTCCACCTCCGTAACATTGCCTGTTTCTGCCCCGCCTCAGCCCATCTGCCTTATCCATGCCTTTGTTACCACCAGACTATTCAATTGCTCTCCTAGTCTGCCTTCTATCCTCCAACATCTGTAAACTTCAGCTTATTGGAATTTCTGCTGTCCATATTCTAATCCATACCAAGTGTAGTTCACCATCACTCCTGCCCCTATTCACCCATCACTCCTGCCCCTATTCACCCATCACTCCTGCCCCTATTCACCCATCACTCCTGCCCCTATTCGCCCATCACTCCTGCCCCTGTTCGCCCATCACTCCTGCCCCTGTTCGCCCATCACTCCTGCCCCTGTTCGCCCATCACTCCTGCCCCTGTTCGCCCATCACTCCTGCCCCTGTTCGCCCATCACTCCTGCCCCTGTTCGCCCATCACTCCTGCCCCTGTTCGCCCATCACTCCTGCCCCTGTTCACCCATCACTCCTGCCCCTGTTCGCCCATCACTCCTGCCCCTGTTCGCCCATCACTCCTGCCCCTGTTCGCCCATCACTCCTGCTCCTGTTCGCCCAGCACTCCTGCTCCTGTTCGCCCATCACTCCTGTCCCTGTTCGCCCATCACTTCACTCCTGTCCCTGTTCGCCCATCACTTCGCTCCTGTCCCTGTTCGCCCATCACTTCGCTCCTGTCCCTGTTCGCCCATCACTTCGCTCCTGTCCCTGTTCGCCCATCACTTCGCTCCTGTCCCTGTTCGCCCATCACTTCGCTCCTGTCCCTGTTCGCCCATCACTTCGCTCCTGTCCCTGTTCGCCCATCGCTCCCGTCCCTGTTCGCCCATCACTCCTGTCCCTGTTCGCCCATCACTCCTGTCCCTGTTCGCCCATCACTCCTGTCCCTGTTCGCCCATCACTCCTGTCTCTGTTCGCCCATCACTCCTGTCCCTGTTCGCCCATCACTTCGCTCCCGTCCCTGTTCACCCATCACTCCTGTCCCTGTTCGCCCATCACTCCTGCCCCTGTTCGCCCATCACTCCTGCCCCTGTTCGCCCATCACTCCTGCCCCTGTTCGCCCATCACTTCACTCCTGCCCCTGTTCGCCCATCACTTCACTCCTGTCCCTGTTCGCCCATCACTTCACTCCTGCCCCTGTTCGCCCATCACTCCTGCCCCTGTTCGCCCATCACTCCTGCCCCTGTTCACCCATCACTCCTGTCCCTGTTCACCCATCACTCCTGTCCCTGTTCGCCCATCACTCCTGTCCCTGTTCGCCCATCACTTCACTCCCGCCCCCGTTCGCCCATCGCTCCCGCCCCCGTTCGCCCATCGCTCCCGCCCCCGTTCGCCCATCGCTCCCGCCCCCGTTCGCCTATCGCTCCTGTCCCTGTTCATCTACATTGGCTCCTGGTCTTCCAACATTTTATAATTCTCATCCTCCTGTTTAAATTCCATCATGGCCTTGCCCTTCCCTGATTCGAACTCTCTGCCTTTTGCCCCACATTTGGCAGTTGAGCCTTCAGCCACCTCGGCGCAACATTCTGAAATCTTTACCTCGCTCTCCTACTTTAAGACTTGCCTTAAAACCTACCTTTTTGGCCAAGCTTTTGGTCTGCTCTCCGAATATCTCCTCCTTTGCCTCAGCTTTCATTTCTTTCCTTGTTTCTTTGTGGAGTTCCCTGGGGTGTTTATTTTACGTTTGTTTATTCTACGGCACTGTGTAAGTCGGAATTATTGTACCCAGTGTATTGGTGCACCCTCGCTTTCTCCGGCCTGTATGTGTACAGTGAGCACCAGCTTATTGTGGGTTCACTGATCACCGATCTGCTTTTGCACATAGCTGGAGTGGAGGAGAGTTAGTGAGCATCGGTATTAGGGATGTGTAATTGCTGTTGGTGTCTAGTCAACTCTAATAAAGAAGTCGGTTTCTGTTCCCCCTCCACCCCATTTCCTCATTAATCTTATGAGTTCTGTCATTAACTGGTGTAGATGAGAAACTCCTGGGTTTGATTCCAATGGTACAGGGATCTTTGGGGGTAATGTTAACCTAACCCACCCATCGGGAAAGTGAAGAAATTGGGTGCAATGTTTGTTTCATGCCCTGTCTGGTTTTACCCACAGAATTCAGTGGAAAGTAATATTGGGCAGGATGTAAAACTGGCATTTTAGCTGTCCTCATTGGTGAGGCTGGGTTTGAAATGACCCCCTTTCCATACAGATGGAGGCCATTCTGCCCATTGTGCCAGTGCTGGCTCTTTGAAAGAGCTATCCAAATTGACCCACTCCCCTTTCCTGTTAATCCCTGATGACATTCTCCAAATGAGTTGCAATTTTTTTTTTTGATTTAGACGCAGAGGTGATTCTTCACTCTTGTGAAAAGTTAAATATTAAAACCTGATTGATTGGCAGGCAGTGGTTGCACATCCCTAATGGTGCAGATTTTGCGTTGCATGTAACTTGGCCGTCACCTCACGCGTGCATGTAGCCATATATCTTTGTCCTTTTGGCCTTGCACACAGGAGGTTAAACACATAGGAAGTGCTCACAACCGGAGCGCTAAGCCATTCTCTGCTGCTTCCAGTTCATCTCCCAAAGTCATTACCTCACAGTACAACAGCCCAGCTGGCCTTTACTCTGCAGCCAACGTAGAGGAAGTCAACAGTGCCCTCGAGTCCAGAGTAGCTTCCAGCAACCCAGAGCCAAGCAAACTGTAAGTACCATGCACGCTGGCATTTCCGGGTTAGAGTCTATGCCAATGTCAAATACATATACTGCACAGCTTCACGCTAAACGCCCTTTGGTTACATGCTCCCTCTGGACATATATTTGAGTCTGACTAAAGTGTTCCCTTAGTTGTTTTACTGAGATATATGTCGTGATAAAAGTCAAGAGCCAATCTGAACCTGTACAACATGACTCTCAAACCAATGGTTTGGGCCCAAATTGATCAGAAACATTGGCAGGAAGGGGTGGGAGTGAGAAAGGGTTGGTTTGTGATCATTCCTCATTCCCCACAGGACCTGGAAATTAATTTTGGCATAATACGTGATGGTGTACACTTTTATCCTTCAGAATGGCTTATGAAGGAGACTTGCTGGACCAATTGGCCTGTTGCATTCAAGACAGCTCTAGCTCTGATCCACTCACTGCTCCATCATGACAAAATGTTTTCTTGATCTTTCAAGATTTCTCCTTGCAGGTTCTTTGTGGAGGCAGATGGCCTACAGAGCCTCGTCTTGTGGCCGCAATTGGACTTTGCTTGACTTTAATTGGTGTGTCGACTTCTTCATGAAGGGTGAATCAACAGTAACTCCCCCATGTGTATTTGCTGTTCTTTTTGCAGGGACCAGCTCATATTCAGCGTACGTTCAGTCTAGTAAATCCGCCCATTAAGCCATCGCCCCGTGCAAGCAGGTGCCTGAAACTTTGCTATACCACAGCTTAGTAAATTCAATGAGACGGTCACAGTCTGCATCCTTGCGCTGAACCACACTTTCGGGGCAAGTTTAAAGTCTGCACTGCCAGCGTGCAACCTCCCTAACTCGTGGAGCGTATCGGAATCCCGGGCCGCGATAGCCAGGCGTGTCTGAATTTCCAACATGGACTGACTCCATCCAGGCAGTGCAGACTCTCAAACTTTGGTTTCCTCACACAAACTTTAGATCTATCGTTTCTGAAATAGTCTATAGAAATTTTACCAATCTACCACATCTTATTATTAAATGTAAATTTAATATTAAAAGAAGGTGCATGATTAGATACATTTCATGTTAAACTATTGTATGACATCATTATTGGACTTGTTAAAAGTTTCTTTAACTACCTTTGCATGATTCAGGCTATGCTGTCTTACAATTAACTCCTTTCATATGCAGTGTTGTCACTAGGATTTCAGTGAAGTGTAACAATTGAGTGTTTGAAGTTATTGGGCTGACTGTTTTTTGGTCCGGAACAGAGGCTGGAGGGGGTGCTGCCCCGAAAATACCGACTGTTATGTCAATTTCAAGGCACCGATCCTGGCGCCAGCCATAATCACCAGGGTGAGGGAAGGGCGGGACAGGAATCCCGCTCTCCACCACATTGAGGCCAATTAAACTAGCTAAGAAGCTCATTAAGAGTTTGTTGAAGGGGGAGGGTGGAATATTTAAAGGGGCGCACGGATTTCAGAAGCTGTCAATTTCTGAACAGCTGAGGGGAGGTGGGTACACAGTGGGGAGCCAGTCAAGGCAGCCCCCCCGGGCATCACCCCAGCCCCATAAAAGGGTCAGCAGGGCAAAGGGGGACTCGGCGCTAAGGCTTTGAATGGTATTGGCACCCACCCTGGCATCGCAGGGGTAGAAGAGCAGGGAGCAAGGCTGCCAAGGACAGTTGGGTGGCCACCTGCCCAGGAGGAAAACTCCAGCTAGCTGTGAGGGAAGAACTGTCAGTTGTTGGGTGTCATGGCGATGAGGGGCAACATTCTTTGCAGGGAGGGAGGATCCCTGGGAGAGGAAAGAAGGGCATGAAGGCAATGGAGACCAAACCCTCAACACAGGAGCGACTGCCGAAGACAGAGCTACCTGGAGATGACCAAGAATTAGTGCCACAGGAGACTGCAACTCTCAAGGCAGATGGCCATAGACATCTGAGCCCTCGCAGCCTTCCATCTTGCAGCACTGGTTGCCATGCCCTGCCAGTAGCTGTCAAAGTCATTGTGGCCTTGAACATCTTTGCTTCTGGCTCCTTCCAATGATCAGCTGTGGACCTTGGTGGCATCTCACAAATGGCTGCACACTGTTGCATCTCACTGGTTAATGATGCCCCGTTTGCCTGAGATGGACAGTACACTCATTTGATGATGGACATGGCCTTGCAGGGATAGAGGGCATTGGGTTCAGCCTCCATCGCTGAATTCCCCCAGGTGCAGGGCATCATCGATTACACCCATGGCATTACATCAAGGCACTCAGTGACCGGCCAATAAGATCCATCAATAGGAAGGGCTTCCATTTCCTCAACGTCCAACTGGTCTGCAATCACAAGAGCTTCCTCCATAATAAAAGCAAAATACTGCAGATGCTGGAAATCTGAAATAAAAACAAGAAATGCTGGAAATACTCAGCGGGTCTGGCAGCATCTGTGGAGAGAGAAGCAGAGTTAATGTTTCAGGTCTCTGACCTTTCATCAGAACTGAGTTCTGAAGAAGGGTCACTGACCTGAAATGTTAACTCTGATTCTCTCTCCACAGATGCTGCTAGACCTGCTGAGTATTTCCAGCATTTCTTGTTTTTATTTAAGAGCTTCCTCCATGTGTGCCCTCACTTTCCTGGTAGCTACCATGACTCCTTCAACCTCCAGGCAACCTCAGATCTTCACTCCAACCCCCCAAAATGCATGGATGGATCCTAGGGAACGAGGGATATCCCTTGAAGACATGGCTACTCAGCCCTGTAAGGGAGCCCCAGTCAGAGCCACAGAGGCAAAACAACCACTGGCACCTGCTCAGTAAGACAATTATTGAGCAGGCCATCAGGCTTCTGAAGATGTCATTCTGGTGCCTGGGCCAGTCGGGTGGTGCCCTCCAATACCCTCCTGCAATGGTCATGGTCATTGTGGTGGTCTGCTGTGCTCTCCATAACATGGTCCTCCAGAGAGTTGTGGACCTTGAGGACAGTGAGGCCCTGGAAGGGGACAGCTTATCGGGGGCGGAGCAGGAGGTAAGAGAGGAGGAGCAAGAGGGGGCAGAAGGAGTTGATGCACGATGAGGTGGCCTCCTCCTGCCAACATCCCTCCTCTCCTTCACAGGTCCAGCATTAGATCCAGGTCAGCATCGAAGAAGCGAGGGGTGGCCCTGCACCGGGTACCAGGCCTCTGGCACCCCTATGATGTCTCGCTTCCCTCTGGTGCAGTGGAAGGCTTTGGCACAAACCACAGATCCCTCCCTCAGGTAAAACAGCAGCCTCAGTGATGGCTGCCATGGGAGACTAAATGAGTCCCACACTTCATCTGACTCACCTCCATTCCCACCCCCACTGGCTCTAAATGGACAGGAAACCTGTCTCTATACCAATTAAATGTGAACTTCAGTCAGCTTCCCCCCCACCAAGGCAGGTTTCTGACCCAAAAACACACCTGGCTCCTGTTTCCCATCTCTGTGGCAAAAATTCAGTCCACTGTGTCCATTTGAACTCTGAACAACACTCACTGATAGTTACAGTCACTGTGGTACAGTACTGGTGGGTACACGTCTGTCACTGCTTAACACTCGGTACAATACTGGTGGGTACAGGTCCGTCACTGTGTAACACTGGGTACAGTACTGGCGGGTACAGGTCCGTCACTGTGTAACACTGGATACAGTACTGGTGGGTACAGGTCCATCACTGTGTAACACTGGGAACAGTACTGGTGGGTACAGGTCCGTCACTGTGTAACACTGGGAACAGTACTGGTGGGTACAGGTCCATCACTGTGTAACACTGGATACAGTACTGGTGGGTACAGGTCCGTCACTGTGTAACACTGGGAACAGTACTGGTGGGTACAGGTCCATCACTGTGTAACACTGGGAACAGTACTGGTGGGTACAGGTCCATCACTGTGTAACACTGGATACAGTACTGGTGGGTACAGGTCCATCACTGTGTAACACTGGGAACAGTACTGGTGGGTACAGGTCCATCACTGTGTAACACTGGGAACAGTACTGGTGGGTACAGGTCCGTCACTGTGTAACACTGGGAACAGTACTGGTGGGTACAGGTCCATCACTGTGTAACACTGGGAACAGTACTGGTGGGTACAGGTCCATCACTGTGTAACACTGGATACAGTACTGGTGGGTACAGGTCCATCACTGTGTAACACTGGGAACAGTACTGGTGGGTACAGGTCCATCACTGTGTAACACTGGATACAGTACTGGTGGGTACAGGTCCGTCACTGTGTAACACTGGGAACAGTACTGGTGGGTACAGGTCCATCACTGTGTAACACTGGGAACAGTACTGGTGGGTACAGGTCCATCACTGTGTAACACTGGATACAGTACTGGTGGGTACAGGTCCGTCACTGTGTAACACTGGGAACAGTACTGGTGGGTACAGGTCCGTCACTGTGTAACACTGGGAACAGTACTGGTGGGTACAGGTCCATCACTGTGTAACACTGGATACAGTACTGGTGGGTACAGGTCCATCACTGTGTAACACTGGGAACAGTACTGCTGGGTACAGGTCCATCACTGTGTAACACTGGGAACAGTACTGCTGGGTACAGGTCCATCACTGTGTAACACTGGGAACAGTACTGCTGGGTACAGGTCCGTCACTGTGTAACACTGGGAACAGTACTGGTGGGTACAGGTCCGTCACTGTGTAACACTGGATACAGTACTGGTGGGTACAGGTCCATCACTGTGTAACACTGGATACAGTACTAGTGGGTACATGTCCTTCACCGTATAACACTGAAGTTCGGTACTAGTGCATACACATTTGTTACTGATGGGAGCAATTTAAGGGCTTGGTTGAAGAACAGTGTGAGTGGATCCATTACCTGAGTTCCTGCTTCTGGCGAGTCCCTTGTCTAATGTACTTGCACTACCCGTTCATCAATCAGCGACTGGTCCTGGGGTACAGGACTGTGTAGCCATCGGACAAAGGTTGGGAAATTAACCCCAAGATGCGTATTGCACAAAAATATGATGAATAATGAGGGACATTTTCTGTCCATGAAACACTGACCCTGGTGACAACACGGTGACATTGACAATGCTTTCTGAGGAGTGTGAAATAGGTTTTGCTGACAAATTAATACTTGCTAAAGTCCCTGATGGTTAATCTCTCTTTTTCCATTATCATGCCATTGCTTGCTTTATGAAATCATTCATCTGTTTTCTTCTTAATCCATCTGTTCTTAAATTTTAAAAAAACATTTTACGCTCTAGCCCCCTGTCTCCTACTGGGATCTTTAAAGCTCCCATTGCTACAGTCTATGCTCCTTCTTCCTCTTGCTCTCCATCAGCTTTATACAGGAGGCACAGCACCTCCTCCATCCCCAGCCGGCTCAGGGTCGGACCCGAGGAGTTGAAGGAAGCAGCCCAATACAGTCCAGCAGGTCACGTGGAGGTGGATGTGCCAGGGCTGCGAGTGCTCCACTCTCAGTTTAACTCTCCTCTGCAACTTTATTCTCAACAAAACATTGTGGACAGTTTGCAGGGACAGATCTCAACACTAAGTCCTTCCGCTATCAGGTAACAAGCCCTCCATTTCATGCTGCGTGTGTTCTTTTGCTACACACTTGCACGTCACTTTGGCCTGAGCTCTTGCACGCTTTTGTTTTTATACTTAGGCTTGCAGCGGATAAGTTCAGCATGTCATAGGCGGAAAGGAAGAATTGTACAGCACTTTGACATAGATACCGTATTAGAACATAGAACAGTACAGCACAGTACAGGCCCTTCGGCCCACAGTGTTGTGCCGACCCTTTAACCTACTCTAAGATCAAACTACCTACATACCCTTCATTCTACTATCATCCATGTACCTATCCAAGAGTCGCTTAAATGCCCCTAATGTACCTGCTTCTACTACCACCGCTGGCAGTGCATTCCACACACCCACCACTCTCTGTGTAAAGAACCTACCTCTGACATTTCCCCTAAACCTTCCTCCAATCACCTTAAAATTATGCCCCCTGGTGATAGCCCTTTCCGCCCTGGGAAAAAGTCTCTGGCTATCCACTCTATCTATGCCTCTCATCATCTTGTACCCCTATATCAAGTCACCTCTCATCCTTCTTCGCTCCAATGAGAAAAGCCCTAGCTCCCTCAACCTTTCTTCATAAGACATGCCCTCCAGTCCAGGCCGCATCCTGGTAAATCTCCTCTGCACCCTCTCTAAAGCTTCCACATCCTTCTTATAATGAGGCGACCAGAACTGAACACAATATTCCAAGTGTGATCTAACCAGGGCTTTATAGAGCTGCAGCATAACCTCGTGGCTCTTAAACTCAATCCCCCTGTTAATGAAAGCCAACACCCCATTCGCCTTCTTAACAACCCTATCAACTTGGATGGCAACTTTGAGGGATCTATGGACGTGGACCCCAAGATCCCTTATTATAGAGGAACCAAACTCCCCACCCTCCCCAGACATACAGCACAGAGACATTCGGTCCAGTCATCCCATGCTGGTGTTTATGCTTCACATGAGCTTCGTCATAGTCTTCCATTCCTTTCTCCCTCATGTGATCACCTACCTTCCCCTTAAGACATGGGTGCTACTAACCTCAATTACTTCTTGTGGTAGTGAGTTCCAGATTCTCACCATCCTCTGTGCCTGAGCCCGGACCTTACTACGTCCCAAAATATGGCTACTGACGTACCAGAAATCACCGACTTCCTCGTGCTGAGCTTCCATCTTCCCTTCTCGAGCGCGGCAGGGCGATGAGAAATTAAAAATGGATTTCCAAGTCCATGCAGCTCTTCCTGCACTGATGTAAAAGTGCCTTAAGAGAACCTGAGGGCTGAAAGAGAGTGGAAGCATTGAGAGGCAGATTATTACAGCAATCCTGCTTGTGCAAGGAGGTGGCTCAATCTGACTCGAGATGATAGTGTAACGTTGTGAGTTTGGCTATATGTTAAACACCCAGAAGTACTGAAAAGAAAATGAGGAGAAATATATTAATGGGTTATCAAACCAATACTGCACACTTTATTCTACTATCGCCTGAATTAGATTAGATTAGATTAGAGATACAGCACTGAAACAGGCCCTTCGGCCCACCGAGTCTGTGCTGACCATCAACCACCCATTTATACTAATCCTACACTAATCCCATATTCCTACCAAACATCCCCATCTGTCCCTATATTTCCCTACCACCTACCTATACTAGTGACAATTTATAATGGCCAATTTACCTACCAACCTGCAAGTCTTTTGGCTTGTGGGAGGAAACCGGAGCACCCGGAGAAAACCCACGCAGACACAGGGAGAACTTGCAAACTCCACACAGGCAGTGCCCAGAATCGAACCCGGGTCCCTGGAGCTGTGAGGCTGCAGTGCTAACCACTGCACCACTGTGCCGCCCCTACAGTATTGCCAATGAAGGAGAGGGCAGGTTTGAGCATATCTGAAATATATTAAAAGTCTTGTGTGTAGCACACACATCCTGTAAATGTCACAATTTCCCCACTCACTTTGCTGCTGGCACTTGTATTGTGAAACTGTGCATCCATCGAGTCTCCTGGAGCTGCCTCATGAGATTTATCTGCCTGACTTTACAGATTTTAGTTTTTTTATCAGTGTATTATAGAATGATCTGTGTACCACTGCGTTATTTAAAAAAAATGTGCTGGCAATTTCAGTAAACATTCTGCCGTTGATTTCTGTATGAATGCAGGGCCTGTTTAATACTGGCCGTCCACAGTAGCAGACCCGAAGTTCGGTCTCTGTTCTGCATTGAGTTAACTTGACCTTGGCAATAACTGGTGTCAGTGCTGCTTGACTATGAAGCAGACAGATTTATTGCTGTCTGGTGATATCTACCAACTGATGGGCGAATGTAACCGATACCCAGAGCTCAGATGAGCGAGGGATCAGACTGGCCTCCAATGCCTCCCATGGTGGAATAACCAACTCAACTCAGGGGAGGTGTGGAAGGGTCACCAGCTCCCAAGGAAATGCATCCTGGAAAGGTTTGCTGAGTTTTCTTATCGGGTGTAAACCGGCACTATCGACATGCAGGCTCATCCACACTGGCCACGTCATGGGTTTTAGCGTCAATTATATATTTGATTTTTATTTTATTTTATTTTATTGTGTTTTTTTTTTGTTGGCCTTTTCTCATTCAGGACTTTGAGAGAGAGACAGCGAGATTTCTCAAACCTGTTCTTGGAGCTCTGCACCTAGTGGTCGGCTGGTCAGAAAGTGACCAACCAATCTGAAAGTTCAGAGACAGTGGCAGGGATTTTACTGGGGCTCCCCGGGAGATGGCGGGGGTGGGGCTGGTTAAGTCGCGGGACGCCACGTCGGATTGGCTCCCCCATGCGGTCGCACTGTCGGGATATTTTA